>NC_069499.1:175949721-176157221 GCF_027579735.1 Bombina bombina | reverse complement strand
GCAGATTCTAAGATTACAAATATTTGCAAGACCTTTTATTTCTGACCATTTTACAGTACTGGATTCTGTAACTAATCTGTCTGCCCCCCTATATGATATTACAGGGGAACCAATATCAACAAGGGGTGGGGGCTCTGTAACCCGCTGGTAGTCAGTGATCACAGATACAGGACCCCAATAAATAGCCCCTAAACGGGTTGTGTAGTTGTCACAAGTCTGTATTACAAGGACTTTATAAAAACTGGTCAAGCGTTTTCTGTTTTTGGAAAACAATGAGTATTTTAATAAATTAGCATCATATATTATAATTCTAAAATGTATAGACACACAGATCTGGGGAAAACGAATAATTGTCTGTGCCACAATCAGACACTGACAGCCCAATTGCATATTCAGATATATTTGCACATATTTAGTAATACGCGACAGAGTTTGTGAGTTGTATTTATTTTAATTTTTAACTAAATAAAATACAGTTTTATTAAAGCAGTAGCAGTTATGTTAGTTCATTTGCACTGAAATGGGAAACATAAAAATGATAATCATGGAGTAGATATAGATAGTGACTTCTTTTTCATATTCTGTGACAAGTGACACATTTGTCCCCATTTCCCCAGTCAGTGACGCTTCGCCCTATCACAGCCCTAAGATGGAAGAATGGAGCAGCCTCAGCAGAAGTAACTTCCAGTCTGCCCAGCACATGATCAATGGACTGGACAAGAGCTCACTGGATCAAGAGGTCAAGTACAGCCAGGTGAGGGGGGTAACCAATCAGGTCCTGGTGTCACCGGTTCCTAACTCTTCATCCATTTGTCTAAGTAAATTAACCATCACTATTAAGGTAGAGACATTTAACCTGAATTAGTAGCAATGATAAAACCATCTACAAGACTCGCATACGTTAGTACACTCACAAATTAACATTGACCTTTAAGTAAATAACGTTATGCTCTATGCAGTAAAACGTTCCCACATCTTTCATATTTGTGATGTTACTGCAGACAATGTCCAGTTGTGCAAAAATGAAGTGAATATGTAGATCTGACAACATTTGTAAAATAAATTGGATTTCTTTATGAAACTTGACAAAAACAAATTGATACTGTGCATAGTATAAAAAAACAAGTAAATACGGTAATTTATATGGCCGCGCACTCAGCCCTTTTTGCTGGCTATTTTTAAATAACAATATCACACCGCGCGGAGCTATTGGGCAAATCGTTTTGGTGCCTTTTAAAAATATTAAAATATTGTAGAAAATACGATGTTTACAATTGACTCGCTGTGAAATCGGTTGTTCCTTAGTGAATATATACAGTAGTCATAAATCAGGTACACTACTATACGACTGGGTATACAAGTGGTCATTTGGTTGTATTTAGATTATTTAATAGATGGTAAGAAATGGCATCATGCTTTGGATAAGCTGTAATCCCCATATTTTTTTTTATCTATTATCTATCTATCTATCTATCTATCTAGCTATCTAAGGGAAAGAATGCTACTTCCACATATAGGGGTCTATTCATTTAGAAACAACTATCCAGTTAACTTTTTTAAAAACAAGTGGGTTGTAAAAAGCACAAATTAATGTTAACTCTTCTAATTAGCTTTAGTTTGCATAGAACTGAAAACAACTTTTGCTTTTGTGTAAAATTGGGTTTATCCATTGAGAGGCCAAAACAAATTCTATAGTCAGCAGCAAATAAAAAAAACTGGTTTAAGCAATGTGTAAGTTTTTGGAAAACTATGTTACAGATTTTGTTTTTGCTCCTCTATAGGAAGTTTGGAGAAAAAGACAAATTTCTAATTCAACCTATTCTCAGAAAGTGGATTTACTTAAAATATAAAAACAAATTTGAATAGAAAATGTACAGATATTTAGCAAGTGCTGAAAAGACTTGATTAAACTTATATAATTAGCTAAACAAATGTTTTATTTTATTTAGCTAACTTTGCACCAATTTAACAATACAAGTATGTTATAACCAGTTTCAAACAGTATAAAACATTTTTAAAACTAAGTTGATCTTTATGTTTAAAGCCATTAATAAAAAAAAAATATTACAAGGGGATTAGGTTGATTTTTACTTTAGCATAAACTTATTTTATTTGTATATATGTTTAGACATAATGAAGGTGGGAGTATTTCCATAATGTTATTTCATTATTTTCCATGTACCTGCCCTGATTAATGACTGACAGCTGTATCAGCTAATAATTTTATACCAGAAGCTTTCTAAAGTTAGCTTCTTAGGGTCTAACTGGATGAAAGTCAGCAGTTGCAAGTACAGTATTTGACTCAAAATAGCTGACTTTAGCTTTTGTCTGGTGTAGACAAGGCAACCTCAATTGTTTTTGTAAATTGTTACCTGTGGGCAGGCAGTGGCCTTGCTGTACTTTATATCAGACATTGTTTGTTTGTTTTTTAAAAAAATTAAAGGGATATGAAACCCAAAGATTTTCTTTCATGATTCCGATAGAGAATACTGTTTTAAACAACTTTCCAATTTACTTCTATTATTTAATTTGCTTCCTTCTCTTGTCATCATTTGCTGAAAGGTTTATCTAGGCAAGTTCATGAGCAGCAGAGAAACTAGGTTCTAGCTGTTGATTGGTGGCTGCATATATATATTGAATGTGATTGGCTCACCCATGTCTTCATTTAGAAACTAGTAGGCCATTGCTGCTCCTTCAACAAATGATACCAAGAGAATGAAACAGATTAGATAATAGAAATAAATAAGAAAGTTGTTTAAAATTGTATTCTCTATCTGAATCATGAAAGAAAAATTTTGGGTTTCATGTACTTTTAAATTCTGAAATTTGTCAGTCAAAATGAAGTGAATTAATAACCTCATCACAGTATATAGACACTATAGATTTATTCATTGTTAATTATTATTTTTACAGTTATTATTTTTACACCTTCTGGAGCTTTTTTTGTTGCATAATTTTTTTATACTTTGCCACATAGTATATTTATTCTTTATTTAAGTCACATTATATTACACATTAATATGCAAGATCAGCTGTTAATACACTATAAAAAGAAAGTTCTGCTTTATATTTTGATTTATGACAAAACACTGCACTATTTTAAAAATGTTTTTTTTTTATTCTTTCACACCTGGATCTGCTCCTAAATAATTCTTATTTAGCCCTGATGGGTAAAAGGTTTTGTTTACTAAAATAATTATTGAAATGAAATCATATATAGGATCCTATATCATTTGGGGTTTACAACTTTGAAATCTACAATACCAGAGTCCTACAAACTGATCTAAAAAACATATTTGTCCTGGCCTATTATTGCATGGGAAACATTCAAATATCAACAAACTTCAATATTTCCCTTCTATCCTCACATCAAGATAAGGTTTGGACCAATGTGGGTAAAACAAAATACACACAGCTATACTGTTATGTCTAGAAACTCTACTACTGAGGGAAAATAATAATCATTTAAAAATAGTAATGGTTGGCTTCATTTGAGTGTGATGTTACATAATTATTATTTACATATAAGCTGCTCCCCCAACAAAGGTGACATCACTATTTGTAATAAGCCAATCAGACCAGAGAAAAGTAAATTAGAGGGTAATAACTCTATGTAACAGTATTTTTTAAGGCACATAAAATTATCAGTATGTTCAAAACTAGTTTAACTAACAGAGGTTTACAATGTGTTTAAAAGGCACAGGCAATTTTGTAATTTTTGCTCTTTATTGGTTTCACCTTAGGATCATAAAAACCCAAATATTTATTTCACGATTCAGACAGAGCATTCAGTTTTAAACAGCTTTCCAATTTACTTGTATTACTCAATTTATTTTGTTCTCTTGACATCCTTTGTTAAAAAGGTAGGCTCAGAGGCTGCAGATTGGTGGCTGCACATTTATGCCTTGTGTAATAGCTAATGTATGTAGCTAACTCCCAGTAGTGCATTGCTGCTTCTTCAACAAAGGATACCAAGAGAATGAAGCAAATTAGATAATAGAAGTAAAATGGAAAGTGGTTTAAAACTGTATGCTCTATCTGAATCATGAAGAAAAAAAATGGGTTTCAAGTTCCTTTAAATGTCTGCTTCTCTTGATAAGTGCACCCATAAATATTATATACTGTTGTTGTTTTTTATCAGACTAAATAGGGTACTGTGCTGGTTGTTATGGGGTTAATTTCTTATACAAAACGCCTCACATTGTAGACATGCTCCAGGCCAATCCAGAGCTGATACTAAAGTAATGCATAGGAGCACATTAATTAATTTATTTGTATAGCCCCACAAAATCCCATAGAGCCACACAACGTCAGTGCTTTCCAACAAATCAGCATAGGAATTTTCGGCTAGTTAACTGTCATTTATTGTCTCTGTCATTTATTTTATTTGTTGCATTGAAAAGAGATCCTTTTAAAAAATATCTCAGTTTTTGTTTGTAATAGGGATGTTGATGTATTGAGTTCAGTGATCACTAATAACACAGTGGTACTTATTAACCAGTGAGCATGTTTAGCTATACATAATAAAATAACTTTGTAATATATTGTCATTATTTATTTTACAATTTTGCTCTAAAATTTGAGCAATTTCTAATTCTCAGAACTAGAAATGCACCCTACTGACATCATAAGGCTAACTCTAATACATATATCTCCCTAACTGGTTTTATCAGGTAAAAAGTGCAAATCTTTATGACCATGGCTAGCCTTGTTGTCTTCAGACTAAAGCCCAGCTTGGCTCCTCAAAATAAGGCAAATGGTTAGTGGAGTCTGGCTATTAAAAACTAATTGCAGTAAAAAGGATGTTAATTTGTTTTAAAAATATTAAGACTTGACTGGTATATTATTCTATAGCAACTCAACAGAAATGCCTTGTAATTACAAGGTGTTTAATGTCCCTTTAATGTCCTGTTGCACACAGGGATGCACGTCCTGTTTGCTTCACAAGCAAAATAAACAGCTTTAATGCTAAAAAAAAATGTAACATGTTAAAATGGACAAAACTTTCAGAATTCAGACTCTTTAAAAAAAACTTTTTTTGTAAAGCCTAAAGTCTACCACTTTTTCTCTTATTATCCTTTGTTGACACTTTTCTCCTTTCCACAAGAGCATACCGATGACATTATATATATATAGGTATATATATAATGTCATTGCAACAGCAAATTAGAAAGAATGTTTGAATGGTTAAGTTACTGATTTCCCATCTGCTTTTGAAAACATCATAACCTATTTGACCTTTAACATAATTTAAACCTAACCCTATTCACAACTCCACAACTGTATTTATTTGTAATGCTGGCAATGTAATTTAATATATGACAATAAACAAAGATAATTTTCTGAAATAATATTTTTTAGAGACTTTTCTATTTGATAATGTAGATGATAAAAATAAGATCAATATCTATTTAAATCCATCTCTGCTAAATGGGTCATTCACAAATATAGATGGGGAGAAATATAAATAGATAGATAAATAGATATACATTCTGTTCCATGTGATGTTTTTTCTTAACTCTAGCTCCATCATAGATCATATATTTAAAGGCCATGATACTTTTCTCCAGCTAAAAGACATATTTCATTTTTTTTTTTTATTATTTTTTTTTAACTGATAGCTTTATGCTGAATAAAATCTGGGAAATACTGACAAAAAGGAACAGCAGGGACTTTACAAAAATCATAGCGGTCCTAAATTTAGCCAATTATATATTCTATTTTTGTTGTTTTTTTAGCTAAAAAGATAGCTAAAATATATTAAAAAAAAAAACATTTAATAGTTATGATACAAAATGTACTTTTGACACAACGAGAATCAGTTCAAAGACAAAAAGAAAAACATAATATAATGTTATATACATTACATACTGTATACAGCTGTACTGTACTACTTATATTTAGCATTTTCTTCCTCTTTCTTCCTCTTTGAAGAAAATAAATGAGTGAGCTCTAAGATTCAAGGGGGAAATACACATTTTACAACATTTTAAAAAAGGGAATACATGCCCTCTATATAGAGGCTAATAATACTATGCTCCTTTTAAGGCACCTTTTATGCCATATTTTTAGATAGTGTTTTGTGGTGTGTGTGTATATATATATATATATATATATATATATATATATATATACGTTAACAGCACTATATCTATAATAAGATATATATGCAAAGCTCTTTAACAGGAATTTAAAAATATGGAACAACTGGACTGGAATCTGGAATTCATGTATTGTACAATATTATTAGTGTAGCTGTTTATTACTTAAAGGGACATGAAAGCCAATTTTTTTCTTTTGTGATTTAGAAAGAGCATGTCATTTTAAACAACTTTCTAATTTACTTCTATTATCTAATTTGCTTCATTCTCTTGATATCATTTGCTGAAAAGCATATCTAGATATGCTCAGTAGCTGCTGATTGGTTGCTGCACCTAGAGGCCTTGTGTGATTGGCTCACACATGTGCATTGCTATTTCTTCAACAAAGGATATCTAAAGAATTGAGCAAATTAGATAATAGAAGTAAATTGGAAAGTTGTTTAAAGGACCAGTCAACACATTAGATTTGCATGCCCTATCTGAATCATGAAAGTTTAATTTTGACTAGACTGTCCCTTTAAACCTGCACATCCTTAATTTTTTAACCAACATTGTACTGTTTGAAGTTATTTTTAGCCATTTTAGGGCAGTTGGTATAAAGTAGGATACAAATCAAGAACAGATTACAGCCAATCAGGTAGCATTTTACAGTCCCTTTAAAGCCTAGTAAAATCACTTATCTCGTAGTTTGTTATTTTAAATTCCTCTTAAATTTTAACCAGTTTGATTCAATTGGGTATGTCCAAGCTTGACCAAATGTTGGGGGACTAGTAGCTATACCCCATTATACAACAGGGATTAAACAGGCACAGATTATATAACAAAATGTTCAACTGATAACATTTTAGAAGATTACAGAGGAAGAATATTTGGTTTTATGAATGGGGCTGGAGAACTGGAAAATTAATGTACAGATAATTTAAAAAATAAAAATAAATGTAACAGTTCCAGAAGCCTCTATCTAGGTGAATAATGTGATATACCAAACAATAATAATGTGATATACCAAACAATAATAATGTGATATACCAAACAATAATAATGTGATATACCAAACAATGATAATGTGATATACCAAACAATGATAATGTGATATACCAAACAATAATAATGTGATATACCAAACAATAATAATGTGATATACCAAACAATAATAATGTGATATACCAAACAATGATAATGTGATATACCAAACAATGATAATGTGATATACCAAACAATAATAATGTGATATACCAAACAATGATAATGTGATATACCAAACAATAATAATGTGATATACCAAACAATAATAATGTGATATACCAAACAATAATAATGTGATATACCAAACAATGATAATGTGATATACCAAACAATGATAATGTGATATACCAAACAATAATAATGTGATATACCAAACAATAATAATGTGATATACCAAACAATGATAATGTGATATACCAAACAATAATAATGTGATATACCAAACAATAATAATGTGATATACCAAACAATAATAATGTGATATACCAAACAATAATAATGTGATATACCAAACAATGATAATGTGATATACCAAACAATAATAATGTGATATACCAAACAATAATAATGTGATATACCAAACAATAATAATGTGATATACCAAACAATAAAATCCAGTCTCAGACAGATATAAAATAAACTGGGCCCAGAAAAATACTCAATGCTTAAGTGTTATCCTCATTTCATCAGGTGTAATTAGCGCTATACAATAAGTCAAACTTCATCTATGTTATGTGGTGCAAGTAGACTTAAAAGGACTTTTTTTCCAGCTCATTTATTAGTGTCCTTAATTGGCATCAGCATGTGAGAATAAACAAGAAGAACAGGCTTATTTAACCCAGGCTAACACATTAAAACTATATAAATAAATATAAATATATATATATATATATATATACATACATATAAATTATATATAAATGATATATAATGTATGTATATATGTATGTATTTGTGTATATATTATCATCAATTAATTGGGGTGTGAATATTTACGAAGTTTGAGGCAAAATATCTTCCTTTTTTTACATAGAGATGTTCAGGTGATATTTTCTAGTCAGCTTTTTTACAGCTATACTGCATCAGTTTCAGGTGTTTCATCATTTGGGTCCCTTTAAAAATATCTAGAAACAACCAAGGTGCCAGGTAATGATTACAAATACAAATCTTCACATTAAAGGGACATACAAATGCAAAAGGAAAATGCTCAGATGTACTTTTATAGATCTATGTACACCCTGCAAAGGTTTTCATACATCATCTTGCAATTCCTGTTCCTTTCACCTTTACTAGCTTTTTATTTAACCATTTTTATGCAAAACAAAATTGCAAAATGTTTATCTGCTACTCTTTCATATACATAATAATAACAATTCCTACAGAGGATATATTCACAGAAGCTTAAAGGGACATTATACGCTATATTTTTCTTTGCATAAATATTTTGTAGATGCTCCATTTATATAGCCCATACAGGTTGTTTTTTTGTATTTTTAAATGTTTAGTTTTGCTTATTTTTAAAAAACATTGCCCTGATTTTCAGACTCCTAACCAAGCCCCAAAGTTTTAGGAGAATACCGATGTATACCTACTCCAGCTTGCTCCTGTTTGTGTAAAAGGTCTTTTCATATGCAAAGGAAGGGGGAGGGGGAGTGTCTGCTATTTCCCACTTGCAGTGGGTGTTCCAGTAACCTTTTAAACAGAGCTAAACTGGAAGCTTCTAAGTAAGTTTTTAAATGTTTTTTTTACTGGATTTTTATATCAGTATCTGTGCATATTATTCTTTATAATAGTGTCTATTACATGCAGTTATATGAAAATTGGTGTGTACTGTGCCTTTAAAGGGATATGAAACCCCCCAAAAATATTTTAGGATTCAGACAGAGCATACCATAAAAAAAGTTTACAATTTACTTCTATTATCAAATTTTCTTTGTTCCCATGGAATTGTTGAAGAGATACGTAGATAGGAGCCTGGAGCACTACATGGCAGGAAATAGCGTTGCCATCTAGTGCTCTTGCAAATGTATAACATTCTTGCAAAACTGACACGTGCACGCTCCTGAGTTTACACCACTGCTTTTTAACAAAAGATACCATGAGAATGAAGAAAAATTGATAATAGAATTCAATTTTTAAAATTGCATGCTCTAGCTGAATCATGAAAGAAAATTTTTGAGTTTCTTTTCCCTTTAAAGGGATTTGCTAGCACAAAGTATTCTGGGGCTGTTTAGCCCACAATTGAGTTCCTATGAAGCTTGTAGTAATATGCATACTGTTCAATAAAGGCTGCTAAGCTATGTTTGTGTTTAACCCCATGATCAAGACCATTTACCTGCCCATTGTGCTGATCTAGGGGCAAACGCAGCCTCTGATTGGTGCATATGTGTTTTGCATAAGCATGATTGGCAGCCAAGCCTGCTCATAATTGATACTTACTAATCAGAAACTTTCCATGCTCCAAGGCTGGAATCTGATGTAGTTTAAATGTTTTTAATAAAAAGCAGCTAAGAAATTGCAAACTTGCTAAACAAATGTTCTAGGGTTAAAAAGCCCCAAAATAGTTTGCACTAGAATATCACTTTAAATAAAGATTTTTTTTTTTGTAAATTATGTTCACTTCAGGAATTATTGATAATAAACAATCCACATGGCATATTAAAACATATACACTGAGAAATCACATCTTACTTTAGAATCACCTTATCAGCTGTGCTTTGTATTTATTCATCTGCCACATTATTTTATTGAATAAATACTTACATATGAGAGTACAGGCAGTGTTTATGTATGTTCCATTGCAGTTTTGTATTAGCTGTTAAGTATAACACAGAATAAAGGACACTACGTATGTATGCTTTACATTAACGGAACATGAAACACATTTTTTTTCTTTAATGATTCAGATAGAGAATACAATTTTAAAAGTTTCCAATTCACTTCTATTTGAATTTGCAGTGTTCTTATGTTATTCTTTGTTAAAAACATATCTAGATAGCTAGCATGGACATATCTGTAGCACTACGTGGCAGGACACATCGCCACAGATATATCTTTTTTTTTTTATGCATTATCATAAGCCTTGTTGGCGTTCTTAGATCACTTTTTTTTTAAATAAATTTGCTCTTATATTATCCAGATTCCAGAATATTGATACCAACTGCTAAATCACTGAGAGCTAAGTGATAGCTCTCTGAAGTCTTTCTCCAATTGTTAGCTGGAGAAGATAATCCCCCCTTAATCTCTCTCTTTTTTTTTTTTAAAGACTTTTAAATCATTTACTTATGTGCACATATTATTTATTTACACTATTTGTGTGTGTAATTATATTTTTAGTGTAACTCAAAGTGTTTTTCTGTTTTGTTTTACTTACTGTTTACACTGCTTTACAGTGTTAGTTATGCAAAACTGGGGAATGATAATAAAGGGATTATTTATTTGTTTAAACAATTATCATTCCGGAGTAGACTGCCCCTTTAAGGGGAAATCTAGGTAGGCTTATAGGGCGCTCAGAAGTGTGCATGTGTCTTTAGCAGTCTATGGCACCAGCGTTTGCAACATTGTTTCTAGCACTGGTATACATTGTTGCAAACTGTTGTCCTAGACTCCTAAAGACAAGCACACTCCTGAGCCCCTATGAGCCTACTAAGACTCAATTTTCAAACAAGGCTACCAAGAGAACAAAGCCAATTTGATTATAGAATTAAATTAGAAAGTTGATTAAAATTGCACATTCTATCTAAACCACAAAAGTTCAATTCTGACTTTACTGTCTCTTTAACATTACCATTTTGTTAGCACAGTTTACATGGTTTTGCAAGCCAATGAGCAGTTGAGGGAAACACCTTTGGAATCCTTGTTCCTGGTCTGCTTTGCTGTAGTCTATTAGGGACAGATGTAAGTTAATGTGTAGAACGTTGCAGGCTCGCGTAACTCTTACAGTACTTAAATAGACTGTATACTTTATTTTTTAATAATAAGGACAAGTAAATACCACTCATGTCCACATATTATGTACTGTAAAGATAGTTTTATCACTGTTGTTTTATAACTGTAATTTTTCTATAAAAATGGCCCAAAAAGTAGCAAATGCTCTACTGGAATGAGCAGTAGGTATGTGTATTTGGATCTTTCGTGAGGAAGTAGGTGGCCGCGTGATCTTGAGTGGTGATATCTCACAAGAATAAAAGAGCCGAACGGCACAAACGGCCACCTACTTCCTCACAAAGGATCCAAATGCACATATCTAATGAGCAGTAATGCACTCAGAAGGAGTTGGGTTTAAGCCAAGCTGCTAAAGTAACAGCAGCTTTCTGAACTTTGATCAAGGAGGATCATAAGAAGTGGGAGGGATCTAAAGCTCTGGTGTGTTGGGGTGTCTTTTTCCTCCTCTTTCTCCTAGTGGTCAGGAGGTTAATATTCACACATTTGATGACTTGTGGACTCTCACCATCTGATGAAAGAAAATAGTATGTTGCATAGAAGTAACAAATGGGTTTTACTGCCCTTTTTACAAATACAGCTGTATCAACTGTGCACTTCCTCCTAAACCTAATTGGCTGATAGTTACTTCCTTCTAGTGCTCAAGGGCTTATATGAACCTACTGTTACTGACTATTTGACAGACCATAAGAATATGTAACCTAACAGCTACAACTCCTTAGCACACTTTACATAACTGATACTGCTGTATTTGTTCAAGGAAACATGTATATATTGCAATAGTGTATTGTTTTCCTTAACATTTTACAAGAATATTACATGCCAGGTTTTACATCCATTGGGATCCATTGGGATGGATTCAATTGCTGCCTTTTCATGAATTATGTGTTTATACAAATCCATCTCAATGAGCCACCAGCAGAAAATACATTGCTGTCTGCTTACTGTACACTGCTATCAGACTGAACCACAGTTTTCCTGGTTCTACCCTGACAAGGATAATTGTTTTAAGGAAATGTTATATTAAAGTACTAATGGGCTAAAGTATTTCTGTACTTAGCTGCTAAATGTATAAACATATTTTTCTTCACCATCTTTGCATATGTTCTCAATTCAGATCTGCTTGTGAAATCCTTATCTTCTCAATACGTTTTAAACATTGATTTATAGGACAGGATGTCTTTAATGTCATTAATTTGGCATGCAGTCTGTTTTTTTGTTGTTGCTATTTTCAAAGCATCAAACCACAAGAATCCTTTGTCTGCTGTTGGAGGGAGTTAGGAAGCAGCTAACCCTGCCCTGAAAAAGATATATTTGCACGGAAGATATTAAATCTTAGCAGGTTTAAGTCCTTAAGTGACGAGAAGCCCTCAGGGAAGAGCACTCATTAAGTTAATCAAATCCTTGCAGCGTGTTGAATGCATCGTTTTTCACGGTCTCATTTACATGGGATGATTCAGTCGGGTGACATCGATATCAATTCAAGCTGTGTCATACTTCAGGGCTTAAATAGTTAAAAGGGACTTTCAACAGTAAATGACCACAAGATATGATGATGAATTGAAAGCAAATATTAGCCTGAGAATAATACATAGTTGCTTAAACAGTAAACAAATATGTGTAATGTTTTAATTTTTTATAATGTATTTTAGTTTTTGTAAAGTAATAGGTGCCGCCATGTTTAAACTTAGGTTAAACTTATATAATCTCTTCTACGGGGAACAACTAGGGGCAGATAAATTGTGCATAAAGAATGGTAGTGTACAATGATAAAGTATAAAGTTTCTTTAACATGGCTATATCCCACTCAGGTACACAGCCTCCATACAGCCATTATTTCCATGCATTGTCTGTCCCTAACTGAAGAAGAGATGAAGATATTAGATAAAGGAAACCTGGGTTTCTAAATTACTTTATAGAAATTCATGAGAATTGGAAAGCCCACAATTTTCAGAATTCAATTACAGGAACAGGGAAAATATAAAATTAAAAATTATTGCAAAATAAATGTATTTACTATACATAATCAAACATTTGCATATTACAATCTCATACTGCCAAAGAAAAGTATGCATCCACTACTAAGCACTGCATTACATAAGATCTGAGCAAAGTAATCGTTTTATAAACATACTATTGTGTTAACAAATCTTTCACTGTTGTGAAGTCAGGGGAGGGACATATCCCTTGTAAAGCCTATTGATTATATTTACTTTATTTCCTTTGCTGTGGATGAAGATGAGAGACGGGGAAAGAGGAAAAACTTGAAGAAAAAAATTAATGAATGAGGTGGAAATAGAGAGAAATGGGGAGAGTGCGGAGAGGGTAGAAAGAGCAGGAGAAGAGCAGAGAATTACACTATACATAGAGACATACACCATACAAAATGGTATAATTGCAATTAAAGGACATTAATGTAATTTCCTATTTATGTATCAGGAATTAAACAGAGCACTGCAAACCATCTGCATACAAAACAAATATTTTAAAAACATTTAAAAACTTGAATTTTAATAGCAAACTGCATATTTATTTGCAGTCCAGCGACATACCCCTTGAAAACCTTCTTGTGTTGATCATATTTCGTTTGGTATGGCCAGTTTGGGACAGATAAATACAAGTCTCTCAGGCAATTACTTTGTAGAATGTTGCAGGGTCGGAGTCCTAGGTCCTGAAGGATGCATTCTGGCTTTTCTGGGGACAGTAGAAAAATACATAAATGATAGGCATATTACAGGACAAACTGTCAAAGTACATTTTTATTTTAATATAATTTTAAGACATTAATACACTTTGAACGACCATACCAAGATTCAACAATTTCCTAGGGGTCAATTTATTATAGTGCGAGCGGACATGATACGATATACTTATCTTGTGACATGTAAGATGAACTGTATCTTGCGAACTGCTGGTGCAATACCGCCCCATGCAGATTTGCGGTCAATCGGCCGCTAGCAGGGGGTGTCAATCAACCCAATCGTATTCGATCGGGTTGATTTCTGTCCGCCGCCTCAGAGCAGTCAGACAAGTTATGGAGCAGCGGTCTTTAGACTTTTGTTTCCGGTGAGCCATACAGAGTTTGATAAATTGACCCCTTAATCTCAAAATTCTACTTGACATTCATTTCCTAGAACTTATTTATATATAAACAAATAAAAATAAATACATAATCTATTTACTTCCTGAAACTCTAGTTGCTCAATAAACACCAAACTTTTTAACCCTTTCGTGTCAGGGCTAAAATGCCTACATCGGAACAACTGTTCCGATGTAGACAAATTGAAACCACGATCGCGAGATTTCAATTATTGGATCGCGTCTGGGGGCGTCCCTACAACCCTAGGAATGCCCCCAAGACCGCGATCAAGTCCTGACAGCACAGAAGGCTTCAGGACAGCTGTTAGCTATGATGTTCTATTCCGTCATAACGGCTTTAAAGCCCAGTCTAATTATGACAGAATAGAACGTCATAACAGCTTAAAAAAGGTTAATCTGTCCATGATTTGACTATAGGCCCAGTATACACGGGTCTCCAGAAAAATATATATGCCCTTTACCATAAACAATGCCAATATGACTCCTTCCTGGATACATTTCTTACTTCTGGTATGTAAACCATGTATAACAATTACTGTAATTTCTCATTGTGCACACAGAAATTTGAGGGTACCTGGTCTGTACTGTGAGAACGTAAAGTTTTGTGAGAATGAATTTGTTCATTAGTTTCAATGTTAAAAATAGCATTTTTTACAAAACTAATTTTACAGTGTAAGAAATGTTTAAAAGCCTATTATTGTAAATGGGAAAAGCTACAGATATTAATATCCCATACTGTTAATCTTGTTTTTGACCAAAATCTTGCCAATTTTTCATACTAAATTGTTTAACAATAAACAACATTAGAAAAATATGTATAATAAACAGTTTTACAGTTGGATGTTTATAAATAACTTATCAAATACACACTTTATACCAATAATTGCCCAGTTAAAATGCATTAAACACCAATGTTAATATTTTTTTCCTTAAAAAAACCCTAAATACCAGTGATTTCACAACCTCTAAATATATTTTTTTGGTCACCACATCACTACAGAAAATACTGTACTTTCAAAATGGTGTCTATTTCTTAACCACATATTTCATTTTGATATTTTTAAAAACACACAGTGCAGTGGATCTTGAAAGTAAACACTGCTTTAACACAAAGCCATGTAAATGAAAATTACACTAAGATAAATATTAAACACATATAGGCATTGCAAGAAGTCATTTGCACAATAGTTTTCACTATGCTGCAGTCATGATTTCTGTATTCTCGCGTTTTTATTGGTTCTTGTGAGCTATGGGACCACACATATAACTAGCCAATAAATATATTTAAAGGGATATCAAACCCAAAATGTAAACAACCTCCTAATTTACTTGTATTATCATTTTTCTTTGTTCTCTTTGTATCTTTTGTTGAAAGAAAAAAAAGAACGTACGCTTAGAAACTGGACCATTTTTGGAGCATATTACAGCAGCAGTTTTACAAAAATGTTATCTATTTACAAGAGCACTAGATGGCAGCACTTTTTCTTGCCCTGTAGTGCTCCAGATGCCTACCTAGGTATCTCTTCAACACTTTCAACACAGAATATCATGGAAACAAAGCAAATTTGATAATAGAAGTAAACAGTAAACTTTTTTTTTTAAACGGTATGTTCTGTCTGAATCACAAAAGAAAATGATTGGGTGTCATATTCCTTTAAATATTTACATTTTCAGGACCAACCAATAGGGAAAGGACTATCAAACAGATATGAATATAGCTTGAATGAATCTAGTCCATTGTATATTAAAGGGACATGAAACCCAATTTTTTTTCTTTCATGCTATAGAGAGAACATGCAATTTTAAACAACTTTCTAATTTACTTCTATTAGCTAATTTGCTTCATTCTCTTGATATCCTTTGCTGAAAAGCATATCTAGATATGCTCAGAAGCTGCTGATTGGTGGCTGTACATAGATGCCTCATGTGATTGGCTCACCCATGTGCATTGCCATTTCTTCAACAAGGGATATCTAAAAAATGAAGCAAATTAGATAATAGAAGTAAATTGGAAAGTTATTTAAAATTGTTTTCTCTACCTGACTCATGAAAGAAAAAAATTGGGTTTAGTGTCCCTTTAAGTACATCTAAAATGACATTAGTGTGTTTTTTTTCTATGGACAAAAGAATGAGGTTGTTTTTGTGTTTTATGAAGTATTGCATAAGCAGTCACAATGACTTTACCAGAAACTTACTTTGGTTGACATTTCCAGCATTAAAGGATTACTTTCTGTTATAATTTTTAAGCTAAACAACTAACATATTAAAGTTAATAAACATTAATTAAAACCTACTGACCTATATTTTCTCCAAAACGAAGTTTCATAACGTTCTAAAAGTTATATCTTTTATTCGCCGATGATGTCACGTTATCCTGCCCACTATTTTCAGCACTGCATGTTCAAAATACTTAAACCAATAACTTTGTGTTTAAAGCGCCATTTTGAAACCTAGGTATTGTAAACGGATTGGTACAGAGCAAAGGATACCCACGGAGTGGGTTGGGAAAACAATTAAATTTGCAGACAAGATTTCTGATATACGGTCGAGATATGTTAATGAAATGCTATTGATAAAAAGCGTATTTGGGGTAGTTAGTTAGTAACAGGCATAGAAAATATTTACTTACAGTGGCCCTTTAATGTTATTATCACTCCAGTACAAGACTTATAGGGACAGTTCACTGTAAAAAAAAATCCTGAATGTGTTCCCCATGACTTGTTTTACCAGCTGCAGCCTATAAAATGTAGGAGACATTTGTCATTTATGCTTCTTTTTGCAAAATAAATAGCTGGATTTGCTCTTTGAAACCACAGCCTATCAAAATAGTCTAAGCTTGCAGACAGATCAGATCTCGTTATATTATCACTCAAATGCTTCCCTTTCTTATCTCTGTCTCTGTACAATACAATACTAGAAAGAACAATTGAAAATGAACATTTTAGAACTCTATCTCTTCCACCTCCCACTGTGAGTGTAATTTATTCTGCTAGGTGTGTTTACATAGTTTGTCAATAGTCTATACCTAGGTATAGATACTTTCAGTATAGGTAGGGATACTACAGGCTAAATCAGCTATTTCAAATGCCAATATAAAGGTTTAGGAGCTATTTGTAAACAATTTAATACACCCCAGCAGGTAAAACGGATCATTGGGAACAAATGAAAGGAAAGTTTTTGGATAAACTGTCCCTTTAACTATGAACTTGTAAAAAGAGTGTGAGTCTCTACTTTGCGCTCATCATAGAAAGTATAGGGAGAGTTAGTAATGCAAGGTCGCAATATTTTCCTATTCAACTGGTTCTAGCGTTAATGATATTAGTGTCACGATCGCGTTTGCTCTTCTAGCGGTAGCAATTGTGCTTTGCTTGTTATCTAGGCCATTAGCTATATAACCTTCCTCAAACTAAAATATTTTCTTTTTGTCTTTGGCTTATAATTAGTTCTCACAGAAGCTTGTAAGATTTATGACAAATTACTTGCTTACACAAGAGATATTTGTTTTACAAAATCCCAAAATATTTAAAGGAACAGTAAAAATTTAAACTTTTATGTTTTAGATAGAGAATGCAACTTGAAAAACAAACTTCAGATTTTCTTCTATTAACAAATATGCTTCATTCTCTTGGTATTTGTTGTTTAAGAGTAAATCTAAGCTCATAGGGCCTCAGGAGTGTGCACGTGTATTTAGCACTCTGTGGTCTAGTTTGCATTGTTGTTGTAAAATGTGTAAACTCATGGTAAGATAAAACATCTTCCTAGACTATTAAAGGGACACTGTACCCAAAAATTTTCTTTCGTGATTCAGATTGAGCATGAAATTTTAAGCAACTTTCTAATTTACTCCTATTATCAAATTTTCTTCATTCTCTTGGTATCTTTATTTGAAATGCAAGAATGTAAGTTTAGATGCCGGCCCATTTTTGGTGAACAACCTGGGTTGTCCTTGCTGATTGGTGGATAAATTCATCCACCAATAAAAAAGTGCTGTCCAGAGTACTGAAACCAAAACAAAAGCTTAGATTCCTTCTTTTTCAAATAATGATAGCAAGAGAACGAAGAAAAATTGATAATAGGAGTAAATTAGAAAGCTGCTTAAAATTGCATTCTCTTTCTGAATTACAAAAGAAAATATTTGGGTTCAGTGTCCCTTTAATGGAAATATTTTTTGTTACCACCAGTTTACACAGTTGACAACAGTAATATAAACTAGGCCTATGACAACAATGTTTGCAACAATATATAAAATTGCTTCATATATTGTTACAAACACATGCACTGTCTGAGAATGAAGGAAATTTGATAGTTTTATAAAATTGCGTGCTCGGTCTGAATCATAAAAAGTTTTATTTTGACATTACTGTTTCTTTAAGCAGAAATGATAACTAATCAGAATAGTGTTTTCCTTATTGATAAACTACATCTGTTTGGTTAGATGAATCCAGTTATAGAAGAAACAAAGCTCTTACTTGTAGAAACTCAATTTTACCTACTGAAAACAGATGTGTTTTTGCCTTTAGAAACAGCATTGTCATACAAGTCATACTTTGTGGCAAAAAGATTAATAGTTTTAGGGGGGTAACAATCATTTACTTATTACAAAACAAATTCACGAGAACCTGAACAGGATGAAAAAAGTAAAGAAAGAAAAAAAAAAGTGCTAACAAAACTCTACCCAGCAAAAAAAGGTATTCTTCTTTTGATGGATGGTTCCTTGGGAGGAAAAGAATCATGTGTTTGGTCTACACATTGTGTCATGAAAAATCTTTCCTCATTGATCAAACAAAATAACAAGAGTCCTTAATCCAACATACACACATCTTCTCTCTCTTCCTGAAATAAGAGAACACAGGAGTTTTCTTGTTTTGTAGGTTCATTTTCCTGCCACTTAAAGGGGGGGATTTTGATGATCCATTATCGTCCTTGTATTAGATACATCAAGCCATCCAAGGCTATGTCTAAATACACAGAGTGAGAATCTCAGGTTGAAAGGATCCTTTGTGTGAAATCTTAAGGTCAAAGCTGCTTTGCAAACATTGTATTTGTGTGTAGGTTTTGCAGGACGTGTATTTAGGACACCACTCAATAAGCTGCGAATTGCTTCTTAAACTGGACAATGCTTTTATTATTCATAATGGATCAAAAAATTGCTCTCATTTTAACCCTTTGATAAACGCTCTGAAAATATGTAATTAAATACACCAACTAGGAAAAAGTCAAAAACCTTAATTTTGATAGGGAATAGTACAGAGAACACAGGATGCGACTATTTGAGATGTAGGGTAAACTGGGAGAGTATGATGTACTGGATGCAGGCAATGGAAACTCATTTGGGGCAGCACCTGGCAATTCCTTGGTGTAGGTGCACACAAGTAAGTTCTCTTAGCTGAGAATGTGGTTGTAGCTCATTGGACAAAAGGTATAACATTGGAATTGCAAGACATATAAAGGTAAAGATTTACATTATTTTAAGAATTAAAATAGATATGAAACACTTTGAGGTTGTAATGTTAATAGTTATATATATATATATATATATATATATATATATATGCGCGTCATAACAAAAGTTGCAATATACTTTCATTATTTATTTTGTCTCTTTTTCCTGTAAGTTTGAAAAGTCTGGGTTTTCCAGTTAAGAAAACTGGAAGTGCACACTACAGACTTTGCAAACTGAACTCTTCAACATATCTGTCCCTAAGTGACCTCAATATAGGTGATTGCAACACTTGCATTGTTTTGCAGTATATTTACAAAATGACAGTTTCTAGCCTTGTCTTCTCCAAATAAAGCAAGTGGTAGTGATTGGTAATTGAAAAAATAATTGCACAATATTAATATATTCAGAAAGTTTTCACACATGGATATGTTAACATATTCAACACAATCTAAAATTCCTTTAATTAAAATGTTTCTTTAATTATGTCAGTTCTACCTTGGATTAGATTAGATTTTGCAAACATTGAGATTGTGACGAAAAAATAATTTGGCACTCAGGTCTTAGACATCTACTATTATAAGAGAAAATAATTCATACCTTGTACTTGGTAATTATGATTTATACCATACCTACTAATTACAAGACACAGAGGTCATGAAAATAAATTTACATGACAATATTAAAAATGAATGTTCTTCTCTAAATAAAAATACACACATCAGATACTATACAAATGTATGTGGTCATTATATTATTGCATCAGCACAGCATTGCAACAAAAAGATCCCACTATATACTCTGCCAACCTCCATGCTGACCATTGAAGTATTAATAAAGAGCACATATTCTTGTCTATCATATCAAATAATTTATACGATAAAGCTCTCTTGGGACTATAGAACAAAAATGATGTTTTATTTCATTTTAAAAACATATTATTTGATGTATATTGTCATATGTAATGCTATGTTACAAATAAAGTCAACATTAACCTTCATGATTTAGATTTAGACCGCACAGTTTTAAAAAAGTACTTTCCAGTTGACTTCCATTATCTAAGTATGCACAATCTTTATATATGCACACTTTCTGAGGCACTTACTGCTACTGAGCCTGTGCAAGATTCACAAAATGTATGTGAATACATTTTTGATTGGCTGATTACTGTCACATGATGCAGGGGCAAGGAAAATAAAACTAACATTGACAGAAAAAAAAATCTACTACACTATTCGTGAAATTCCGACTGTGTTTCTGCATTGTCTATACACTGTTCTACAAATATTTACAATTTTAAAGGACCACTAAACACGGTAGAAGTAATTAACTGTGTAGTGAAATATACATAAAGTAATTCATTTATTAATTTTACACATTTTAGTATTTCTAAAAACAAAATCCCAGTCAACAACCCTTAATTAAAAATGTAAATATTTGTAGTAGTAATGCATAGTAATATACATAGTTAAGATAATTTATTTATTAATTTTACATATTTTATATTGTTTTACCTTCAATAGTTTTTTGAAAAAACAAATTGCAGTATCAACACCCCTTATTTGTCTGTACATTGCAGGTCTACAGGTTTTAATTGGCTATTTCTTGTAATGTTATCTGTGATGTCAATGGCATTGTTTTCCGATGGAAAACAAAATATACCCCATACATATTGGTCAGGGGTTCATATTTCCAGGGGTCAAGTCGGGCGGGAATGCATGGGAACGGAGTTCCTGCACTATTTTTGCAGGAGGAACTAAGTTCCCTCTGGACAGAGAACAGAAATGCTTCAGTAAACATTGCTGCTGCTGGTGGGAGGAGCTAGAGCACCGTGTGGTTAGTCCTCTAGTGAGATCCTCTAGTAATGGGCAGTAACATTTCCTACAATACAATAAATGCAAGCCTGTCAGCTGTCCTGCTTGTGTGATCACCCCGCACTGTGTGAAACACATGGTGCTTACTGTGTGGCTTGCTCTGGGGTTATTTAGCTCCCCTCAACAGAAATAGGACTATTGCACCTTAAGTGGGCTCTGTTTATTAACCGTGTATAAATTATATACATATAAATACAGTCTGTGTAAGTGTATATATATAAAATAATATTGTGAGAGGGGGTGGAAGTTTTGGTGAGTTCCCACACTTTTTTTGTAGCACTTAACCCCTGCATGTTTCTCCGTTCATGAGAGACTGCAGGGGTACATGTGCATGTTTTCTCAAAATTTGCACAGGCATAGATAAGGATAGACCTATTGCTTCACAATTAGATGAGCAAAGTGCCATTAACAACAACAACAAAAAAAAACAGAGAGATCAAATAATGTCAAGTAATGAAAATAAAGAAAAGAATATATATGTATATACAAAAATAGATCAAATTAACAATTGTTTAATGCCCTCTTTCCTTAGGCAGCCAGTGGTATTCCAGCGGTCAGTGGCTTTGTGGCAGCTTCTGGCATGACCCCGTATCCCACTGCTTCACCAGTCTCACCCTATATGACCTACAGCACAGCAGCGCCCACGGGCTATGTTACAGGCCACGGCTGGCAGCACACAGGGGGCACCCCACTATCTCCCCACAGCTGTGATATCACTGCCTCATTGGCATTCAAAGGCATGCAGACAGCACGGGAAGGTGAGTAATGTTACTTTCACTTATTGGGGTTTTAAAGCAGGGGCATACTTAGGTTATATGCTGCTCTAGGCCTACAGCAGCATTTGCCCTCCCATTTTTTCTCTTGCTAACTGCACTTTTTTCTTTTTCTATAACTGATTGCTGTATTGTTTGCCTGTATTCTAACAATATGTGCTCCAACAGAAGAGATATATGGGAGCAATGCCAGTGATACTAAGTCAGGGGCCAATTATCTAAAGGTCTATCTGGGCTGGAAAGATTATTCCTTTTATTTCCCTGGTGAAATTATATAAATTCATCTTTTATCCTGAAAACAGGGAGTCTTACTAAGGGCGCATACTGCATTTTGTATGGGAAGGTAATGCATATATTATAAAACTGAACAATAAAAATCAGATAATAATTTAACCATTCAGTCATAAATACACAGGAAAACATTGTACTTTTAAGGTGTATCAAAAACCGTAACAAAATTGTTCACCAAAAATCGTATTTTATTAAAAATATAAAATGTGTATGTAAATTACACAGGAATAAATCATATTAAATATGCACAGCATAATTCGTCATTTAAGTACACTTAAAAATTAGTACTTACAAGTACAAAATACAAAGCGTACTTGTTGTTTTTTCGTGAAATGGGCTGATAGAAAAACACATGCATACCAAAATATAAGCGATTGTAAAGATGCTATTCGCAGAAAGCAGTGTAACATGATTTATATTGGCTGCAAGATTTAATTTTTAAAATGCGCGCCCCTTGCTCACTGCTAACTTTGCTCTACACAGAGAAGTTTTCCTTTCCAGCGAGCTGCATTAATTTCACTTGGAGACATCTCACCACTCGTAGGGATTGCCCCTTTTTTAAAGGGACACTAAACACAAATTGTAAACTACATAATTTATAAACCTTCATATATAAAAATAGTTTTGGAATGAAAACTACAACTTTATTTTGTCAAACTAGTATATTGTTTTATGTTTATTCTTTTCACTGATTTCCATGTCCCCCAGAACAAAAGAACCCCTGCTAACAAATCACAAACTAATATTCAGATATAGCACAAATTCTGTTTGCACATGTGCAGACTGGGGTAGACTGCACTCTTGTATTCCCTTAAAGGGATAGTCTAGTCTAAATGTGGCCCCCAATCAGCAAGCTCTACCAAGGTGCTGAACCAAAAATTGGCTGGCTCCTAAGCTTACATTCTTTCTTTTTCAAATAAAGATACCAAGAGAACGAAGAAAAATGCTAATAGGAGTAAATTAGAAAGCTGCTTAAAATTGCATGCTCTATCTGAATCATGAAAGTTTAATTTTGACTAGACTATCTCTTTAAGGCGGTTTAATACTGATTCAACTTGGCTACTATTGCAAATAATGAGTTGCCTATCATGATTGTTGAAGCAAAACTGATAATCCACCTTTTAAAAGCATGTGACAGCATAGAAGCTTAGGGAGGGAGGGAAAAGTAAACAAAAGCTTGCATATATTGCCAAGCCTCCCTGGGAGAAAGTTGAACAAACACGATTTTTAGATGTATTTTACAGCAAAAGGCTGCAAAATAAATAATTAATGTATATTGCAATAATGTTTCACTTGCAATAATGAAACATGTTATGCGTTGTTGAAATGTCAAGTTTAATGGGCCCTTAAGATAAGTCCACCAGCGCAGTTCTTGTGAGGGTAGTCATGAAAAACCATGTCTGATCTGGCAAGGCTTCGGTAATCGTCCGCTAAGTGACTATTTATTGACCTATCAAACTTGCCAGCATCGGTCTATGCAAAAATATACAATTTGGTTACAATTGACACAGTATTTTTGTGTTTATTATTAAAGACATCATAAAATCTTGCCCAGATTTTCCATGCTGGTGAGCACAGAAAGAAATCACACAAAATCTTTGGGATTTTTTTAGACCTTGTATTGTAATGTAGGAGTCTCTGTTTCACATAAAGAACGCTACATAGCAACATAAACATGTCTCAAGTTCAAATTTGTATTTCTTTTTTTTAAGAGCCTTGCTGTGCCAACGAGACTTCTCAGAATATCTTGCCTGAGTGGCGAGGCCTTCAGTGAGATGTTCAGATGCAAACCATATAAATGACTTAAGGGGTAAAAAAGCCATATCTACTCCCCTTACCTCAAAATGTACCAGTGAGCTTAAAAGGATATTAAATTAAATGCCCTTAAAATATTTAATTATGCCTAGTAATAAAAGGTTGCAATACTTTACCCACTTTTCTGCAATTTAACTGCAGAAATTGTAACTTTTTCACTTTTTCCACTGCTCCAGAAACTAACCCTGCAACATTCTGCATGGTCTTTGCTCAGATAAAACATACAACTTTAAGAGACTTTTCAATTAATTTATCATGTAGGTTCAAGAGTAAGAAATCCAAAATTAGAAAACAGCACAATTAAATGTATGGGGCACGGAAAAAAAGACTAGCCAAGTCTTGATAGGACACAATTTCCACCCTCCAAATGGATAAAATACCTTTATTTCTTATAAATTGGGTCCATAGGCAAAAATACAATGTTTCAGGCCTGTTATAGGCCTTTAGTCATGACTAAGGGCCTATTGTAGGCCTGAAAAGTTGTAAGATAAGCTCAGGAGCAACAATGCAATACTGGGAACTAACTGGGGATTGGTGACTACACACATATGCCTCTTGCCATTGGGTTATGTGCAAACAAATGTGCAATAATAAAAATGCTAATTAACATTAGAGCATTTTCTTTTTACATTTCCATATCCCTTTAAGTTATTAAAATTACCATTATTTTAATGCAACAGGGTCCAACATAAAAATGTTCGACATTTTGATCTCATAATGAGATGTTAGACATGACCAAGATAATAATGGTCAGTTTCAATTAAAAAGTTTGGCACGTGAAGTATCTGGCAAACAGTGCCCATTAAGTTAGAGACATGGTGGTGCTGTCTTCAGTGAAACTTCCAGCAATGGGCCCCAAATACTATTGGGTGGGCAAACAAGATTCCCAAACAAGCAGTGGACACTGTACAATCCCTGCCCTATTTTCCATTGTACAAGCATTTGCTTGTTCAGCGCCACTCCATTCTCAGATCAGGGCCTGTCAATCATCCCAAAAAGGCAAGTGTGGGGTGATTTATCTCTGCAACCTCAGAGGTGGCGGAGAGGTAACAAAACAGTGGACATATGACCAAAAGGGCTTAGTACACAGAGCCCAATAACTATAGATGGCTTATATATCTCTGAGCGCCAGTTATATTAGTCACATTCTTAACAAGTACATGTATTTTAATGTCTAGAAATTGTCTATCTCCATTAGGTAACAAATATTCTCTTGTCTACAGCAGAAGAATCCAAAGTGAACATCCAAACACGCAAGTCACCACAACAATACCATACATCCCAACGCCATGGGACAGTTGCTCATATGCAAAGTGCATAGAGACAAGTGACTCTTTGTCCACAAGGTGTTACCAACTGATTTCTGGTAAAGATTCAATGGGCCATGACATCACAACAAACTCCGAAACAGCTGGAAATTTACAAGAACTGCATATGTCAAGCATGATCATCTGCCTCTTTCATATAGACCTATGGTTACTTTGGAAGATATATATCAGAGGACAGATTGTAAAGGAAACTTTTGCAAATAATTCTCCTTTTATCAATGCTGACTGAAATACATGTCACTTTTCACCATAATCTTTAAAGCCCATGACTGCCCAGAATCGTCTTGCTATTATATTACTTTGTAAGTAAGAAACTATAAAAAAATGAACTCCTGAACTTAATGTGAAGAGGAAATGAAGTGACATTGTACTTAAACCTCATGCTGCTGAGTCTTTTTGCAGATCTTCAGTAGCCGATATAAGAATTTGGGGTTATAAACCCATAAAAGAGAGAGAGATGATAGACATTAGGGTCTCTAAAAGTGGCTAAACCAGATAAGATCTGGAGGACTTCTTCATAAACACCACTTGTCACCCTCCTAATATTATAGAGCAGGACTCAGCAGATCACTATCTGGATAAATATAATAGACAACTCATACATATCCAAAAGGAAATGTGAAAGAAATGAACTTTATTATGTTATTTTAATTATTATGGTCTAATTTCAATATACAGAGGGATAAAGGGTGGTTAATATTTTCTCTTATCCGTAAAGCCAGATAGATCTTCAGATAATTGTTAATAAAACCACATTATTGTGACTGTTTGGTCTTTGGAAAATAATCATTGTCCACAAAAAAATGTGTTTTGTTTTACATAGCAATTCCATGGAATATTATAAGAATTCCTCCCCAAATGGTATAATTATATGGTGCACTTCTTTTTGCCAGCATGATTGATGCTGGACATGAAAATAATTTGTCAGAAACTTGTATATTGATTACACTACATCTGTTGTCAACAGAAACGGTTAATTTAAAGCACTTAAAGACTTGAACTGTAAAACAGTACTACGACAGCTCCATCTGCCCTGATGGCTATTAGATGTCTATTTAAATTATGGGAAGATAATGCCCAACTGAGTGTATTAAAGGGATACTAAACCCAATTTTTTTTCTTTAATGATTTAGATAGAGCATTCAATTTTAAGCAACTTTCTAAATTAATTAAATTATAAATCTTTCTTTGTTCTCTTGCTATATTTATTTAAAAAGCAGGAATATGAAGCTTAGGAGTCGGCCCATTTTTGGTTCAGAAGGTGGGTTATGTTTGCTTATTAGTTAGCCAAATGTAGCAACCAATAAGCAAGCGCTATCCAGGGTGCTGAACCTAAAATGGGCCGGCTACTAAGCTTTACATTCCTGCTTTTTAATAAAGATAGCAAGAGAACAAAGAAAAATTGATAATAGGAGTAAATTAGAAACTTGCTTAAAATTGCATGCACTATCTGAGTCAAAAAAGAAAAAAAAATGTTTTAGTATCCCTTTAAGTCACCACTGATATTTGGTTAAATGGGCTTTGTAATTTGCTACTGTCCCAAAAGGGGCAACCGTTAATACTTAAGGCTACAACTGCAACCAGTGGAATATGAAGAAGGTTTTGATAGTGTCCCTTCTCTAGCTCTGAATGTGCCTTATACTGAAAAATAAAATAAAATGGGAAAAAACTCATCCATCTAACACCTTCTCCCTGTTGTATTTTTTTTATTTATTTATTATTCTTTATTGTAATTTTAACATACACAACTAACATATTAGTAACACTTTTACCCCGTTAAATAGGCATTAAGATAAGATGTTATCATTAAACAGATTATTAATAAGAGTCCGCAATGAGAAAGTCCCACAGGACCCAGTTATAATCTAGATATAAAGAAATAACTATGGTACTGCCAGTGTTATTTTCATGTGTGATAAAACATATATAATTCACTTTATTTCAAACTAGTGCAAAACTAAGCAAAATTGAAACATATGTAAATTTACATAACGATGCAAGTAGTAGTAACGCACCACAAGAGTAATAAGTCTCAGGTAGGGGACACTCACAAGAGAAACAAAAGGGAAAGAAGAAAAGAAAAGCAGGGAGGAAATTCAAAGCTTCAGCAAAACCAAAGTTAGTAGAAGAGAAATAAATAAATGTAGAGAAAAGAGAGAGAGGTTCCCAACCTCCAAACTAGTAGCTAAGAATTATGATTAGTATTTTTGTTCCTGTTGTATTTATTTAAACTTAAAGAAATGTATATGTATATGTTCATTTTTAGTGCTTCTCACTTTAGTAAGAAGTTGTAAGTTGCCTGTGTTAAATTACTCACTCAATGGAAATTAAACATTACAAGTCCTTGCTCTTATACTGTCAATGACTTTGGTGACTACAAAAGATATCATCAGAGCTTTGAATGATAACTTTATGATTTGGCAGTGTACAACTTCGGGGCAAGGAAGTAGGATACTAGTATGGTTGGCCAATGGCGGAGCTAGGCGGGAGAAGAAGGTTTCATGCATCCCAATTTGTTGCTATGGTAACCACAAACCTCAAAGGTGTCGGCTAGCAATGCTTTTTTTATATGTCCAGTGCTTCTTTATGCAGAGCAATGAGATAGGTGAGACCCTTGACTTGTTCTCCTTGAACTTTTGTGATATCAACCACTTGTATTTAACCTCACATTTAATAGGCTGGAATCACACCTGCATGTTATTTAATATAGTGCATTAGCCATATTATGATCTCATAGGGGTGCTAAGTATAATTTCATTTTCAGTTTATTAAGGGCCCAAACCAAGGAAATTTCAGGTTATTCAGCTTTTGAATGAGAACATTATTTTTCTGTCATAATTTTCTTATATTATGTAAAGGTTTCTGAAATTGTTATATGATATTTGGTTTATTTCCAAAACAAGAATAGAAGGAAATACAATTGCTAATTATCAACAGAAAATAGCTGGTTAATAAACATGTGAGACATGTACAAAATGAAAACAAGCTAGTGAGGGATTTTCCAATAAAAATCCCCATAAACTACAAAATATTTTAAGAATACTGTATATTGTTTAGTTATATCTTAAAAAATACTCAACACATTATTTTTTTTAAGGCGCAATAACTGCCATTTGTACTCCTGCAAATGTATTTAGTAGTTTTGGATGTATGATTTAAGAAAGCCCCTCAAAGCCCCTTGTAAGAGAGAAAATGAAATCTGTTTGTTTTTTTAAATTTTAGAATTTGTTTGAAGATATTTATTTGTAAAACATATGTGAATGTTTCTGTATACTGTATGTATTTGTACAATATTTAATGCGCTTTTATGAACTTCATATAAGACGCGTGGACATTTTTAAAAAATAACTTCCCTGGGGCACAGAGATAGCCCATTCTACTTGCCCTGACAATGTGGGGCTGGTTACTAGCTTGTGCAGAAAGAAGACCTGTACAGAAAATACCTGCACACTATGGTGGTTAAAGGGATATGAAACACCAGAAATTTATTTCATGATTAAGATAGAGCATGCTATTTTAAACAACTTTTCAATTTACTTCTATTATCAAATTTGCTTTGTTCTGTTGCTATCCTTTGTTGAAAATAACACCTAGGTAGGCTCAGGAGCAGAAACACCCTACTAGGACTACCTGCTGATTGGTGGTGTTCATCTAACTTCCAGTAGTGCATTGCTGCTCTTTCAACAACGGATACAAAGATAATTAACCCCTTAACGACACGTCGTACAGGGTACGTCATACACAAACTGGTCGTTAAAGACCAACGACGTACCCTGTACGTCGTTAGGGGTTTAAGCGGCTGGAAGCAGCTGCAGGGAGGCGGGTGGGTGGCCCATCACTGAACTAGTTCCGGCCACTATTCCAGGAAGGTGGACGGGAGCGCGCACACGACCGATCAATCTATGGGAGAGGGAGGAGGAGAAATTTTGTTTGGAATGGAATCTGGGAGGGGGGTAGGATATTGAGGGGGGCAGCCACACTACGGAAAAATGGGGTAAATAAATTTAAAAAAGCAAATTTGTTAAGACATTGGGTACTGGCAGGCAGCTGGCAGAACCTAAAATAGCCTCAAATAGGAACGGGGGGGGGGTTAAGAGAGCTGTTTGGGGGGATCGTGGAGGTTGGGGGGTTAGGGGGGAACCTACACTGCAGAAACTATTTATTTTTAAAAGTGCTTAAAAAAAGGCTTTTATTTTATTACTTGCAGACTTTCTGCCACAACTTAAGATGTTGGTGACAATTGTGGGATGTGGGAGGGAATAGAGCTGTTTGTGAGGGGTCAGGGAGGGATCAGAGGGTGGGATGTCTCAGGTGGGAGACTGATCTCTACACTAAAGCTAAAATTAACCCTACAAGCTACCTAATTGACCCCTTCACTGCTGAGCATAATACAAGTGTGGTGCGCAGCGACATTTAGCTGCCTTCTAATTATCAAAAAGCAACGCCAAAGCCATATATGTCTGCTATTTCTGAACACAGGGGATCCCAGAGAAGCATTTACAACCATTTGTGCCATAATTGCACAAGTTAATTGTAAATAATTTCAGTGAGAAACCTAAAGTTAGTGAAAAAGTTAACAATTTTTTTTATTTGATCGCATTTGGCATGAGATATATCAAAATGGGCCTAGATCATTACTTTGGGTTTTCTACTACACTACACTAAAGTTAAAATTAACCCTACAAGCTCCCTAATTAACCCCCTCACTGCTGGGCATAATACAAGTGTTGTGCGAAGCGGCATTTAGCGGCCTTCTAATTACCATAAAGCAACGCCAAAGCCATATATATCTGCTATTTCTTAAGAAAGGGAATCCCAGAGAACCATTTACAACCAATTGTGCCATCATTTTATAAGCTGTTTGTAAATAATTTTAGTGAGAAACCTAAAGTTTGTGAAAAAGTTTGTGAAAAAGTTAGCGATTTTTTTTTATTTGATCGCATTTGGCGGTGAAATGGTGGCATGAAATATACCAAAATTGGCCTAGATCAATACTTTGGGTTGTCTACTAAAAAAAAATATATATACATGTAAAGGGATATTCAGGGATTCCTGACAGATATCCGTGTTCCAATGTAACTATCGCTAATTTTGAGAAAAAAAAAAGGTTTCTAAATTGCAAAGTGCTACTTGTACTTATTGCCCTATAACTTGCAAAAAAAGCAAAGAACATGTAAACATTGGGTATTTCTAAACTCAGAACAAAATTGAGAAACTATTTAGCATGGTTGTTTTTTAGTGGTTGCAGATGTGTAACAGATTTTGGGGGTCAAAGTTCGAAAAAGTGTGTTTTTTTTCCATTTTTTCATTATATTTTATAAAAAATTATATAGTAAATTATAAGATATAATGAAAATAATGGTATCTTTAAAAAGTCAATTTAATGGTGAGAAAAATGGCATATAATATGTGTGGGTACAGTAAATGAGTAAGAGGAAAATTACAGCTAAACACAAACACAGCAGAAATGGCCTTGTCCTTAAGGGGTTAAGCTAATTTGATAATAAAAATAAATTGGAAAGTTGTTTAAAATTGTATAATCTATCTGAATCATGAAAGAAACATTTTGAGTTTCAAGTCCCTTTAATATCAAATCATTTCTCAGAAAATGATCTCAATTACGTAGTTCATTCAGTTATGGAAGTACAATAATGTATTAATATTCAGTGTACTACTGGGAGCAAGCTTAAAAATCTGTAAACCAATGACAAGAGGCGTACATGTGCAGCCACCAATCAGCAGCTAGCTCCCAGCTCCCAAACCTGCCTAGGTATTCTTTTCAACAAAGGATGCCAAGAGAACAAAGCAAATTAGGTAATAGACGTAAAAAGGAAAATTGTATGCTCTTACTGAATCATGAAAGATAAATTTTGGGTTTCATGTCCCTTTAAAAGGACAGTCTACTTGATTTTTCTCATTGTTTAAAAAGATATATAACCACTTTACTACCAATTCCCCAGCTTTGCACAACCAACATGGTTATATTAATATACTTTGTATCCTCTAAATCTCTGCTGTTTATAAGTCCCTGCAGGCCACCTCTATCTCAGTGCATTTTATTAGCTTTTTGCAGCAAGATAGTGCTAGTTCATGTGTGCCATACAGATAACACTGTGCACACTCCTGACATATGACACTGTGCACACTCCTGACATATGAGCCAGCACAGATTCGATAAAATGCATTTTTGTAAATAGCACTTAGATAAGGGGCAGTCTGCAGAGGCTTAGATACAAGGTAATCACAGAGGTAAAAAGTGTATTAATATAACAGTGTTGGTTATGCAAAACTGGGGAATAGGTAATAAAGGGATTATCTATCTTTTTAAACAATAAACATGTTCAAGTAGACTGTCTCTTTAAGCTTAGGGGACAAATTGGTGATGAAAAAGGTAAAATCATATGGTATATTTCTCTGCAGCACCATATTGTGTTCAATATTGGTCCAAAATGGCTGAATAGCAGTCAACATTCCGGTTCCCCACTACCTCTTCAGCACTTATCCCTTGCTCCAGGCAACATATGCTTTAATCTATGGAGAGTCATATACCACCTCAGCATCAAATTACAGTTAGTTTCTAAGATACTGACAGAAACAGAGGATTTTTCTGTATGTAAGAAAATGTTCTTCCATTTTGCCAATGATAGAGTATGAGGGAATCCCTTATGCCAAGGGGAGTGACATCCCAGAAAGATGTTAAGATAGCTGGTAGCTTAGGGAGGGTGTATGTGTAGCAGTTGGTTTTGTGTAGCACAATCTTTCAAAGAGTGTGCGTTTCCGCTCTAAAGGTTGTTTTTTTTTTTGTGTATTCAGGTTTATAAAGTGGTTTAGTTGATAAAATCTGAACCATGGGTCAAATAAATGATTCCATGAGTTCTATAGATTTGTCCTTAATCTTGGAATTATGCAAGACTGTGCAAACCGGGAGTAAGGAGTGTATGTTGCCGATTGTGTGTATGAATGAAACTCTGGAGGGTAATCCGGGTTGCCTAGTTATGGAGTCAAAGGCGATGGACTAGTTGATATATCTTGGTGCTTATGGAGGATATGGTTTTGTAATGTTCCTGAATGATAGGATAACCAAACAATTAGGGATTACTGTTTGGATGAGGAAGCCAACAAAAAATCCTTAGTTGGGGAATTTCTGAGACATTGCGCTCAAGTTGAACCCATCTTTTACTCTCATATGTTCTCCAATCTATAATGCGTTGCATACAATCTACAACACGATACTTGAGATCTGGCACACCTAGGCCTCCTGAGTTTGTTTGCAAATAAAGCATCTGTTTTACAATTCTAGGGTACCCATTAGCCCAGACAAATGTAAAAATAATGTTCTTAAGTTTATTAATGAAGGGTGGGTATAATGTCATAGATAGTGCTTGGAATAAGTAAAGCCACTAAGGGAGGATGGTCATTTTGATTGTTTGAATTCTTCCTAGCCATTAGATCCCTATGTGATCATTTAAAAGCAGTTGTGTTGTTGTGATTCATAATTTTCTTAAAACAACAGATATATTTGGAGGGAGATTAACTCCTAGATACCTTAAGGTTGTTGTACTGAATTTAAATGGGCATTTACATGAAATTATCACAAGGTCACCCTTGGTAAGGTGAAGTGGTAGAAGCTCCAATTTATTTAAATTTACTAAGACATTGGACATTTGGCCATATATAACCAATTCATTCAGTACCGCAGAGAGTGATGTCAGAAGGGAAGTCAGAGTCAATAGCAAATCATCATCATAGAGTTCCAGATTATACGAATGACTAGCTACTTGGAAATCTGGATCTCTATATTAGATATAAGATGTGAGGCAGAGTAGATTCTTTTCTGACAAATTTCAAAGATAGTTCCATCCCCCCTGCATAATGTAACATCAATCAGCCAATCACTATATATATATATATATATATATTATGAAAGTGTTGCTTGGGTGTTTCTTGATCTGCGCTGTGTACGTTGCAAATGGTTATTTTATAATAAAATAGTTTGTCCTGATATATTTCAATGGCAGCTAGTTTCTGAATATTCCACTATCATCAAATGGAATGTGAAGGAAAAAGGTATGGAGTGGAGTTTCAGAGTTCAGCGCACATAGAATGGAGAAAAACAAAAACAAAAACAAATTATGGTGCAGTATGTCAGTACTAGGCAATCAAAAACTAAAAGTGAGATTTAAATGTGCTCACCTTGTTTAACCTCAAACATGTGAGGTATGTTGGAAGCATGGAGGGGATTTAATCCCTATCTGTGGTAAGGATGTTTCCAGCTGGTATGCAGAAACTTTTAGCCGGTGGAAATCTTGATATCCCTGGAGTAGAAATATGTTGGAAATTCAGACAAACTTCTCCTCTCTGGAGTTATGTAGAGAAACTTTAATTCTTTTTGCTGAATTTCTTTCCTTGTTGCTGTTTATTTCTTTTCCCCTTCTTTATACTTGAAAGGCTTCTCCTCTCTGGAGTATGGTATAAACTTTATGTATGCAAACCAATTAGTGCTCAGTTTATATACTATGGGGCCTAGTTATCAAGCCGTCAACCTCAAATACGCTGTAATTCCGCAGCGTATTTGTGGCGAGGCTGATTCGCCTTAGTTATCAAAGGCTAGAGACCGGCAAAAGTAGAATTTTGTGACGTAAACTTCAATGCGCCGGACTCAGTCCGACACAGATCGATTCTTACGTCACTCCAGATGTTCCGCACACAAGTGCGGCACAATCTGACTACTTTTTCTAGTTATCAAAAAACTAGCAGGTACGCTCGGCACTTTTCCGGCCCAGCGTACCTGGTTTTCAATCCGCCGCCCTGGAGGCGGCGGATCCCATAGGAATCAATGGGAGTCTGACCATAGCGAAAGTACAAGTTCGCTGCTGCCAGACATCCCATTGATTCCTATGGGAGATGTCTGCACCTAACACCCTAACATGTACCCCGAGTCTAAACACCACTAATCTGTCCCCCCCCCTACACCGCCGCAACTAAATAAAATGATTAACCCCTAAACCGCCGCTCACGGAGCCCACCGCAAGCTACTCTATACATATTAACCCCTAAACCGCCGCTCCCGGAGCCCACCGCCGCCTACATTATACCTAGTAACCCCTATCCTGCCCCCCCTATACCGCCGCCCTCTATAATAAAGTTATTAACCCCTATCCTGCCGATCCCGCACCTCGCCGCAAATAAATAAATAGTTTAACCCCTAAACCCCCGCTCCCTGACCCTGCCGCAACCTATATTAAATTTATTAACCCCTAATCTGCCCCCCTACACCGTCGCCACCTATAATACATTTATTAACCCCTATCCTGCCCCCCACTACACCGCCGCCACTGTAATAAAATTATTAACCCCTAAACCTAAGTCTAACACTAACCCTAACACCCCCCTAACTTAAATATTAATTAAATAAATCTAAATAATATTTCTATTATTAACTAAGTTAATCCTATTTAAAACTAAATACTTACCTTTAAAATAAACCCTAATATAGCTACAATATAAATAATAATTATATTGTTTTAGGATTTATTTTTATTTTACAGGCAAATTTCAATTTATTTTAACTAGGTACAATAGCTATTAAATAGTTATTAACTATTTAATAGCTTACCTAGCTAAAATAAAGAGAAATGTACCTGTAAACTAAAAACTAACCTAAGTTACAACTACACCTAACACTACACTATACTTTAATAAATTATTCCTATTTAAAACTAAATACTTACCTGTAAAATAAACCCTAAGATAGCTACAATATAATTAATAATTACATTGTAGCTATCTTAGGATTTATATTTATTTTACAGGTAACTTTGTATTTATTTTAGCTAGTTAGAATAGTTATTAAATAGTTATTAACTATTTAATAACTATCTAGCTAAAAGAAATACAAAATTACCTGTAAAATAAATCCTAACCTAAGTTACAATTAAACCTAACACTACACTATCATTAAATAAATTAAATAAATTAACTACAAATAACTACAATTAAATTCAATTAAATAAACTAACTAAAGTACAAGAAATAATAAAAGCTAAGTTACAAAAAATAAAAAAAATAAATTACAAACACTTTAAAAATATTACAACAATTTTAAGCTAATTACACCTAATCTAAGCCCCCTAATAAAAAAACAAACCCCCCAAAATAAAAAAATGCCCTACCCTATTCTACATTAAAAAGTTCAAAGCTCTTTTACCTTACCAGCCTTTTGTGGGGGCATGCCCCAAAGAATTCAGCTCTTTTGCCTGTAAAAGAAAAATACAACCCCCCCTACCTTAATTCCGATTGGCTGATAGAATCCTATCAGCCACTCGGAATTGAAGGGACGCCATCTTGGATGACGTCCCTTAAAGGAGCCTTCATTCGTCGGTAGTCCGTCGGGAAAGAAGGATGTTCCGCGTCGGCGGGATGAAGATTCAAGACCCGGCTTGGAAGATGACCTCGCCCGGATAGAAGACTTCGTCAGCGCCTCTTGGAAGATGACCTCGCCCGGATGGAAGATTTCTTCAGCGCCGCTTGGAGGATGACTTCATCGGATGGAAGATTTCTTCAGCGCCCCTTGGATGATCACTTCTGCCGCTCCGGATGTCCTCTTCGGTTCCATCGCTGCTCGGTTGAGTGAAGATGACTCAAGGTAGGATGATCTTCAGGGGATTAGTGTTAGGTTATTTTAAGGGGGGTTTGGGTTAGATTAGGGGTATGTGGGTGGTGGGTTTTAATGTTGGGGGGGTTGTATTTTTCTTTTACAGGCAAAAGAGCTGAATTCTTTGGGGCATGCCCCCACAAAAGGCCCTTTTAAGGGCTGGTAAGGTAAAAGAGCTTTGAACTTTTTAAATGTAGAATAGGGTAGGGCATTTTTTTTATTTTGGGGGGTTTGTTATTTTATTAGGGGGCTTAGATTAGGTGTAAGTAGCTTAAAATTGTTGTAATATTTTTTTAAATGTTTGTAACTTATTTTTTTATTTTTTTATTTTTTGTAACTTAGCTTTTTTTATTTTTTGTACTTTAGTTAGTTTATGTAATTGTATTTAATTGTAGTTATTTGTAGTTATTTGTAGTTAATTTATTTAATGATAGTGTAGGTTTAGGTTAGGATTTATTTTACAGGTAATTTAGTATTTCTTTTAGCTAGGTAACTATTTAATAACTATTCTAAATAGCTAAAATAAATACAACGTTACCTGTAAAATAAATATAAATCCTAAGATAACTACAATGTAATTATTAATTATATTGTAGCTATCTTAGGGTTTATTTTACAGGTAAGTATTTAGTTTTAAATAGGAATAATTTATTAAAGTATAGTGTAGTGTTAGGTGTAATTGTAACTTAGGTTAGTTTTTAGTTTACAGGTACATTTCTCTTTATTTTAGCTAGGTAAGCTATTAAATAGTTAATAACTATTTAATAGCTATTGTACCTAGTTAAAATAAATTGAAAGCTACCTGTAAAATAAAAATAAATCCTAAGATAGCTACAATATAATTATTATTTATATTGTAGCTATATTAGGGTTTATTTTAAAGGTAAGTATTTAGTTTTAAATAGGATTAACTTAGTTAATAATAGAAATATTATTTAGATTTATTTAATTAATATTTAAGTTAGGGGGGTGTTAGGGTTAGTGTTAGACTTAGGTTTAGGGGTTAATAATTTTATTACAGTGGCGGCGGTGTAGTGGGGGGCAGGATAGGGGTTAATAAATTTATTATAGGTGGCGACGGTGTAGGGGGGCAGGATAGGGGTTAATAAATTTAATATAGGTTGCGGCGGGTTCAGGGAGCGGCGGTTTAGGGGTTAAACTATTTATTTATTTGCCGCGAGGTGTGGGATCAGCAGGATAGGGGTTAATAACTTTATTATAGAGGGCGACGGTATAGGGGGGGCAGGATAGGGGTTACTAGGTATAATGTAGGTGGCAGCGGTGTCCGGGAGCGGCGGTTTAGGGGTTAATACATTTATAAGACTTGCGGCGGGGTCTAAGAGCGGCGGTTTAGGGGTTAGTAACTTTATTTAGTTGCGGGTGCTCCGGGGGCGCCGGTATAGGGGGTAGAACAGTGTAGTTTAGTGTGAGTGCTTAGTGACAGGCTAGCAAGAAAGCTGTCAAACACCCGAAGAGCAGCGAGATCGGATGATTGATAACTCTCACTGTCCGCTGCTCATCGCCCCGCGGCTTTTTGACAGCTTTACTTGATAACTTAGGCGAATTTTTTCAGGTCCGCGGCGGCGATGTGAGGCGAGCGTAGGCGGTGTATTGGGCCGGCGAAGGCAGGAAAGTTGACACGTTGATAACTACCCCCCTATGAGATCAATTGTGGATATTATATGCAGCACTCATGAGATGTGTATAAATGATGCTTGCAAGGACACAAAGTGAAATTTAAAATAAAAACACTTTTATTTTCCAATGTCCAATAAAAAATGATAAACAGATATCCTCTTTAATAATAGTCCAGATCAGGAACAGAATAGGTGAGCAGATGAAATATAGTATATTTCTTTAAATCCGGTAGTGAGTTTTTTTTATCAGGGCTGGTGCAAAAACAGCTAGTTGATAAAAGTTGGTGATATTGTGGTATAGGATGCTGTAAGTACAGCTGAAAGTAAATTCCTTGTGGTGGTTTTGAGCTCTGAAAAGTTCCCAGAGTTCAGGTGGATAAGTTGGTGTTTATGGTGGAAAACCGTAATAAATAGTTACATGAACTGCTGTAAATACAGCTAGATGATGATTCCTTGTGGTTTTTTGAGCTCTAGATAGCTCACAATATCCGGATGGATGTGGATTCTTAAGCCTGTCAGTGACAGGGTCCGTTGCTGAAGTGTTTGAAGCTTGGTCTCCCTGGACAGGAAGTGACGTCAGAGGTGGGCGTGCCCTTATGCGTTTCGTGAATTACATTCACTTCAGAGGGTATGCCCACAGAGCACTGAGGAGCGCTTATATGGTGTTCCAGTGCAGATAATTGGCTTTAACTTAATTTATGCAGACTAATACAAATAAATCACACCAATCAATGAATATACAATAGGGTACCTGTATTCAATTAACAAATTAAGTTAAATGAATCATCAAGATTTCTTCAAACCTTAAGAAGTCTGAGGGAACACAGATGAAAACAATATTTGGGCTATAAGAAGAAAGGAAAACAAAAAAAAGGATAACTACATCACCAGAACGGATCATCACCCCTGACCTCTGAATCAAAGAGAAGCTCAGGTGACTTATCAGAAGCACCAGGAACAAACAGTCTGTGAATACCTCACAGTGAAGAATATCAGCGGTTGCAACCAGGACAGATTAAGGTACCTCTACACTAATTTGCACTACGTTTTTTAAAACACACAAACTGAACTTTAAAGACACCAAGGTATTCATCTGTTAAATTAACCATTTCCATTAACCAGGATTGCTTTGGCACCTAAATCAGAATATTGGCTGTTTTTTGCCTTTTTAACTATCCAGCACACCTGAGCCAATTATATGTCCAAGGAAAGTAACTGTGTAACTTTATAACTGTATTTGTTACTGAAGAACTGTAAAGCTGTTAGGATTGATACATTTGTGCCTTTTAAATATTCAATTCACCATTTATCTTAGAAATTTGTTGCTCGCCATATGTTATCTATAGAATTAATTCCTTTATACCTGGAATTCTAGGATTATATGGTTCTAGTCTGTTTTTATAAGTGTTGTATAAGGGAGACGTCCCTTTATTAATTAGGAAAAGCATTTGCTGTTGTTTTTATGTGTTATAAGAATTTTTAAATAAAATAGATTGTATAAAACATAAATTAGATTGGTATCATCATTTCCTAGCTTTTTTAGCGCTGCTAAATAAACCCCATTTTTTCTTCTTATCCACCATTTAGTTCTCTTTGAGGGAAGAACTTTTTTAGCAGCAGGAATCCACCTTTAGGCGCTCCTATCACACTACACATATAAAACGATTGTGCATGTTTTGATAATGGAAGTGAACTGGAAAGTTGTTAAGAATTGTGCGTTCAATCTGAATAATAAAGGTTTAATTTTAACTTTAGTGTTCCTTTAAGTTAATGTGCAATTTAACAGTGTGTACGCAACTTTTTTTCCTGCTCTAGAATTAAGAGCAATAATGATAGACTTCAGATGCTGCCTTGCAGAAATAAACATTCAGAAATAAACAAATGTGCTGACGGCTAATAACCAACTCTAGTAGTGACATCATTATGAGTCTGACATAATGGTGATGTCACCAAGATACAGAATAGAGTCTCACCTATCCTGTGACAGAAATCATTTTCCATTTCTTTCAATTTTGGGGGGGGGGGGGGATTTTTTTTTGTGTGAAAATCATACAGGGTAAAAGCATAAATAACACCAAGAAAGTTTAAGACATATTGGTTATTTTCCATTTATAGAGTCTTTAATCATCTAAACCCAACAAGTTATAAATTACATAAAAACTTTGAACAATATATGGCACCTATTATTAATATCAGCATGTCATATAAATGTTGGAAAATTATAAAATAGTATACAAATATGGGATAAGAAACACAATAGCCTGGTCTCCCAGATGGTGACTAAATGTGATGTTTAGAGAAATAATAATGATAAAGGACAACAATTAGATATGAAAAAAAAGAAATTAATAACAGAAATCATTAATGTCAGTACTCATTTCATTATCACACAAAGAAAGAGAAGGTTCTCAGAAGTATTTGTATGGTTAGGTAGAGTTAGGGGATTTTCCTTATTTGGAATCTTAGACATTAGGGCTCGTGTGAAAATCGTGTCCAGTTTTTTAAAAAACAAAAAACATGGTATAATGTGTAACTCATCACTGTATCTATTTACCACATTTAATGGAATTTCAACACATCTGTCACCCATTTAGTAAAATAATGACTTTTGTTGAAAGGTTATTCCCCACTACATATCTACAAAGAAATATTTATGGATATGAAACATTTTTGAGATTACATGTTTAATTATGCACAGTAAAACATATTTGCAATAAACGTTTATTATTTATTTTGCCCCCATTTCCCATAATACAGCAATGACAATTTGGGGCTTTCCTATTTCCAGGAGGATTGGAAGTGCAAACTGCAGACTTCCCAAGCCTAACCATGCTACACTGTACACAGTGATTACTTGATCACTCTAGTATCTCATTTGTCTGTCCATAACTGACCTGAATAGTTTAATTTTAATTTATTTCTTTGTTCCATAATCTAACAAACACAATAATACATCATAACATTAACAAACCATAATAACAATGCATAAAATGAAGTCAACAGGAAGTTTAAAGAAAGTAACATAATAAATAATAAAGATCAAGGGTTACCATAAAGAGTTAGATTATCCACATGTTACATGCATTGCTGGATATAAAACACAGTTCCGGTATGAGCTAAGTTGCTGCATATAATGCAGAGAGCATAGGCTTGCATATTATAGCTTGAACATAAAATCTGACTCACCACTCCAAGGAAGGCTGCAGAACTTCAACCGGCGGGGGACTGTGGCAAATAGAAAACCCTACCCCTTACGCTCCGGTAAACCTTGGTCTTGCTGCAGTCGATATGTACACTTTCCGTGGTGTTCAACATTCAACATGTGTATTCAACGCTTCCGGGTGTCATCAGCTGCCGCATCCAGACGGCTTGTGCACACTATCACGCCCACTCCGCTGTCTTGCTGCATGCAAACTCCGCTTCCCGGTAATCTTGGGACTTGATCCTTGGCTGTAGGAAGGCTGATAAAATGGATAGGAAGGCTCCTCTCCCTCCAATAAATCAGTAGCAAATAGAAATCCACAGGAACCAGCTTTCCAAGTTTAAAAACATATAGACTTTATTCATTCAAATAAAAGGTACATGGGCACCAAGACATGGTAGAAAGGTAGAAGAAATGGTCTTACGCGTTTCGGCAATGCGTAGCCGTAATCATAGACCATACTTTCTCACAGGTGTCACTTTTACTTATACCATACAAAAGTTACCCATTGGAGGATAAAAAGACACCCCCTCTTCCCTGACTCACCTAATTAAAGGGGCCAACATTAAACATATAATTTTAGCGGCAGCATGGCAATACAATTTACAAAGGAGAACAAACTACATTGTCATAGTGAACGTTAAAACTAAAGACATAAGGCAATCAATTCATAGTTAAACCACAGATTAATATCCATATAATATACCATATAAGATATAGACCCAAATAAAGTCACATAAGCATACAGAGGCTTTTACCCTAGTACATATTTATGCAGAGTAGTAAACATAATGATCTATTACAAAACATATATAGATAGATAAATGCAGTTTGAATATATAGTATATATACATAAAAATATCAATCAAATAAGCGATTATATATATATATATATATATATATATATATATATATATATATATATATATATATATAAATATGTCTCACACAGTTCTAACATTCATCTACCAAAAATTTATAAGGTCATTTTTGGAATTAAAGCCATATGGCATAAGTGTGCACAATTTATTGATCCAATAGACCTCTTGCCTGGCCAAAATAGGCCATTTATCTCCACCTCTAGGAGGGCATCTTATGGTTTCTATGGCATTCCACTTAAAATTGCACACATTGCCATTATGTGCTTAATAAAGTTTCTTGCTAGATCTGAACAGAGAATCCCATTCCTGATGTACCCAAGATGTTCCCGTATCCGAGTACAAACATCACGGGTAGTCATACCCATGTACTGTAATTTATGATACGTACAACCTACAAGGTAGATCACGAATGTTGATGAGCAATTGATACAGCCTCTAGTATTGAAAGACTGGTTAGTCACATATGAATTAAATGAATTGCCTACCTCAATAAACTCACAAGCTTTACAATTTTTACCGCATTTATATGTCCCATTATGTCTTAGCCATGAGCTCTGGCTTACAGGTTTGCGTAATTGGCTTTATAAATAAGTGTTTTATAAATAAGTCCCACTTTTCAACAAATATGTGTGTGTTCTAGAATCAAATTCACAAAGAGCATCATATTGCTGTTTAATGAATTGATTTAATAAATCATCCAAAATGACTTTCATAGCAGGAGTTTTAAGGCTTAACCAATTTCAAAGAATACTACTTTTTACAATTATTATTACCATAATTAAAAAAAGATTTGATTTTTCTATCTGAATCTGCTTACTGACTAAAGAAGCCAAAAGGTTTTTTTTTACCACAACTGCAGGCAATCCCAAAAATAGTGGAATAAATTAAGTTTTGTCTCCTTGACATTTTACACCGTTATTCATGCATGAGGGAAGCTATTTTAAAATCCTATTAGGGGGTACAATAATCTTTATATAAATGGTGTGTCTGGGCTTCCCTGAAAGTGGACCCCAGGATACAGGTTTGAGCAAGTTTCAAACGTTTCAAAATTACTTTTTTTATGGATAGGGTAATTTAGTTCTTGTTCCCTTTTTCCCCCCATAAGATACATTTTGTTTGTCACTTCCTTTAGAAATCAGAGCATAACAAATCGCTTTCTTGGAGAACTTAGATCATTTCTTTTCATAGCCTGAATCAATCGCTAGGTTGTCAAGTTCAGAGTTTTGAGATCCTGATGGAAGAAAGAACTTTGATAAAGGAGATCCTTTCTGAGCGGAAGCTGCCAAGGTAGGCACAAGGACATTTGAATTAGATCCAAAATTGCTGAGGCTGGTTCTTCTTAAATTCTGGCGATCACTCTTGATAGCAACACAAACGGAGGAAAGATGCAAATCAGGTTGAATAACCAGGGACTACTAGATCACCTGTGGATTCCAAGACGTGGTACAATATAAAGACAGATTGGGATTCAGGCAAGAGGCCATGAGATCTATGTCCGGCAACCCCCAACATCTCGCTATCAGGTTGAAAACCTCCTGGTTCAGAGACCACGCTCCTGGGTGAAGATACTGGAAACTGAGAATGTCTGCCTCCTAATCAATTACATCTGGGATGTGGATGGCTGAGTGTCATGCCACGCCACTCTAGCCGTTGCTAGGGGCGCAGCGTCTCCTTCCCTGCTTGTTGTCATGGGCAGTGTCGGCTCCAGATGCGTGCGACATTGACGTCATCGCTGCATGCTCCGGATGCCGGTCGGAGCTCAGTGGCGCAAATCTGTGCCTATTTAAATGTTTTTAGAATGATCTGTCACTGTCCAAGTATAGGTGTTACTTTGTGTGCCCTGGGTGTGACAGATCGTTCTTTCTTGTGCCTAATACCGTTACTGAACCTGCCTGCCTACTCTACCTGCCTTAACCCTTACACTGTTGGATTGATCACTTTTGCTGAACCTGCCTGCCTGACTACTCTATCTGCCTTAACCCTTACACTGCTGGATTGATCACTGTTGCTGAACCTGCTTGTCTGACTACTCTACCTGCCTTAACCCTTAAACTGCTGGACTGCTTTGCTGTTGCCAAACCCTGCCTGCCTGACCATTCTAGTGGTATATCCATGGACTGCTTTGCTGTTGCCAAACCCTGCCTGCCTGACCATTCTAGTGGTTCATCCTTGGACTGCTCTGCTGTTGCCACTGGGGACTGTCCTGCCTGTGGTGAGTGTCGCCTTCCTCATCTCACTAACTTTCTCTGCTCTGGGATATTCCCTATCATTTCGGCTTGACGCCGGGATAACAAGACTACTGGCCGAGTTTGGTCTGATAGAGGAGTATCCCCTGAGCGTTACATTATACTTGGGCCATGCAGCCAGATGAGGTGGCACAAGCTGTTTATCTTCAGGGACAGATGTTGGGAACTCATACCACACAGTTGCAGAATATGGATTTCAAGCTAGAGGCTATTATCGCTCAACTCTCCTTACTAGTTGCAGCGAGGGATGCCGCTCCTGTTGCTACACCACCAGCCCCTACTCCTAGTACTGTGACTTCTTCCTCTGCTTCTGGAAGTATACCCCGGATACCCTTGCATGACAAGTATGAAGGTACTACTGATTGCAGGGGCTTTCTAAACCAATGCAGGCTGCACTTCTGCAAAGATCCTCACAACTTTCAGTCTCATCAGTCAAGGGTCACCTTTATAATTTCCTTGCTAAAGGACAAGGCTCTAGCCTGGGTCTCCCCCCTTTTGGAACAGAACGCTACAGTCCTGCATGATGCTGATGAGTTCATTTCTGCTTTATCTTCTGTCTTTGGGACTTGGGTACTGGCCGTACCTCTGCTGCGGAATATTCTGTCCTGGATCTCCGCCAAGGCAATAAAACTGTGGCACAATTTGCCATCGAGTTACGCACCTTGGCACTTGAAACCACTTGGGATGGAAGTGCTCTCAAGGCAGCCTTTAGGAGGGGTCTCCATGAACGCATCAAAGATGAACTCACTTATCGTGATATTCCTTCTTCTTTGGATGACTTTATTGCACTTTGTATCAATCTGGACTCTCGCTTTCAGGAAAGGCAAGCCGAGAGAGACAGAACTAGGAGGGTCCTTTCCTCCCGTCCTCCTATTCGCCCAGTTTCGGCAGCATCCGCTACCTCTTCAGCTACTCCAGTTACCTCAGTAGTGGAACCCATGATCTCTCCTCCTTCAAACCTTCAGAGTCTGAAAGACAGAGAAGAAGGAGACTGAGACTATGTTTTTATTGTGGATCTAACACCCACCAACTAAAGGACTGTGACATTTGGCAGGGAAAAGCCAAAGCTTAGGGGATAACACTGGGGTACCTCTAAGCATGGTCTCAAATAAATCCCCTCACTCCTCGTGGATCCTGGTACCTGTTACCCTTACCTTCCTTCAGAATACTGTCCACACTCAAGCCTTCAGTGATTCAGGGGCAGCTGGAAACTTCCTGGATCACCGTTTTATGATTCAAGCTGGTTTGCCTCTTCTGCAGAAAAGACATTGTCTCAAAATAACTACCCTGGATGGCACCCCCCTTGGTTCGGGCGTGATCCATTTTGAGTCAGCAGACCTGACCCTGACTGTGGGAGTCCTCCACACTGAACAGCTGCAGTTTGAGGTTCATTCATTCCCCAGCACAGCCTGTCATCCTTGGTCTTCCTTGACTTCGGGTACACAATCCACAGTTCGAATGGGCTGAGGGACAACTGACCTCCTGGGGTACCTCCTGTTTCTACTCCTGACTTGCTAAAGTCATTCCTCTGCCCCGTATTCCCATAGCAAGTATACAGACTCCTTCAAACCTTCCTTCAGTATACATTGACTTTGCAGATGTGTTTGATAAAAAAGCAGCTGACGTGCTGCCACCCCTACGTCCTTATGACTGCAAGATCGACCTATATCCCTGAGCCCCACTTCCTAAAGGGAGGACTTATCCACTCTCCAAGGCTGAAACCAAATCCAAGGAGGAGTACATCCAAGAGAACCTAGCTAAAGGGTTCATTCGCCCTTCCTCCTCTCCTGCTGGGGCTGGCTTCTTTTTTGTCAGTAAGAAGGATGGTGGGCTCAGACCCTGCATCGACTACAGGGCCTTGAACAACATAACCATCAAGAATCGATATCCCATACCACTGATCACCAAACAGTATGATTCACTCCAGGATGCTCGCTTTTTCACCAAATTGGACTTATGTGGGGGATACAATCGGATTCGCATGTTTCCAGGCCACAAATGGAAGACCGCCTTTAACACAAGATCTGGGCATTATGAGTACCTTGTAATGCCCTTTGGGCTATGTAACACACCTGCGGTCTTCCAGGCATTTGTCAACGATGTCTTCTGTGACCTCCTCAACCGCACTGTTATTGTTTATCTGGATGATATCCATGTTTTCTCTTCCACTTTAGAGGAGCATCATAGGCACGTGAGACAGGTGCTTCTTCTTATCAGAGATAATTCTTTGGTAGCTAAGCTAGAAAAGTGTGAGTTTGATCAAGTTCAGATCCAATTCCTTGGAGGGTTTTGCTATGGATCCTGCTAAACTCACCACAGTACTAGAATGGCCTCAACCTTCCTCTTTAAAGGATTTGCAGAGGTTCTTTGGATTCTTTAATTATTACCGCAAGTGTATAAAGAACTTTTCTCAAACAGTAGCTCCTCTCGCTGAATTGACAAAACGGAACAAAGACTGTAAACATTGGCCTCCTGAGGCCATAAACGCCTTCTCTTGTCTGAAAAAGGCCTTTTGTTCAGCTCCTGTGCTCCGCCACCCTGATCCTGACCTACAGTTCACTTTAGAGGTTGATGCCTCCGAGATAGGGGCTGAAACAGTTCTTACCCAAAGGGACCCTTTAGACTTCCAAGTCACACCCTGTAGCCTTTTTCTCTAAACGCTTTACTCCTGCTGAGAGGAACTACGATGTGGGTAATCGTGAACTCTTAGCCATTAAGATAGCCTTGACTGAATGGCGTCACTGGTTAGAGGGCACCACCAATCCTATTCAGATTCTTACCGACCATAAGAATCTGACTTACCTAGAGAGTGCTCATTGACTCAATCCTCGACAGGCCAGGTGAGCTTTGTTCTTTTCCCGTTTTAATTTTGAACAAGAAGGCGGATGCCCTTTCCAGTCAGTTCCCTCACTCAAGTGATTCCTCAGAAGATCCTATCGAACACATCATTCCCCCCTCCTGTGTGGTTGCTCAACTCAATACCACCCTTCTGCAAAGAATGCAACGTGCTCAGTCTAGTAAAACTCCTGGTTCCCTATGGCCTCCGATATCCTCTTTGTACCTCTGAACCTACGCATCCCTATGCTAGACTGGGCTCATGATAGCAAACTCTCAGGACATCCTGGTTCAACTAAGACTTTCAAGCGTCTTTCCCAACATGTTTGGTGGCCTACTATGAAATCTGATGCTTAGGATTATGTGAAAGCCTGCACAATTTGTGCGACCAAAAAGACTCCCCGATCCTTGCCTCCTGACTTGCTCCAACCATTGTCCATTCCCAAACGACCATGGACACACATATCAATGGACTTCAGTGGACCTTCCTTCTTCCGACCACCATACAGTTATCTGGGTTGTGGTGGACCGCTTTTCCAGACTGGCTCACTTCGTACCCCTAACCAAACTGCCTTTTGCTCAGGAACCAAACTGCCTTTTTCTCTTGCATGTGGTGCGACTTCATGGCATTCCTGTGAATATAGTTTCCAACAGAAGTCCACAGTTCATCTCTGCCTTCTGGAGAGCCTTTTGTAGTTTGATTGGAACCACTGTTTCCTTGTCGTCTGGCTACCATCCTCAGACCAATGGACAGAGAGCAAACCAGGATATTGAAGCCTACCTTAGAGCCTTTGTCAACACTCACCATACCAACTGGTCTGAATTGCTACCTCTAGCTGAGCTGGCAAGAAACACTCATTGGCACTCTTCTCTTCGATGTTTTCTGTTTCAAGCCGCAGCAGGGTATCAACCTCGTGTATTCCCTCTTTTAGCTCAGTCCACTGGGGTCTCTGCCGCAGACCGACACGTCACTGAACTCACCACTCATTGGCAATGTATTCGCTCTCAGCTGCGTTCAGCTGTCTCTAGATATAAGAAGTTTGCTGATCGTCATAGGGCTTCTGTACGTGCCATCCCAGTGGGTGATTGTGTTTGGATCTCTACTCAACACATTCGTCTACGTCAACCCTGTCACAAATTGGGGCCTAGGTTTATTGGCCCTTAAAAGACTGTCTCCTGTTGCTTACAAAGTGGCCTTGCCAAAAATCATATGCATACATTCAGTCTTCCACATCTCACTACTTAAACCTTACATCAAGAATAGATATACCTGGCTCCGAGCTCCTCCTACACTCTTGGTTCGTGGTGACCCCGAATATGAAGTAGCTAAGATTCTGGACTCCAGATACAGGTGCAGACAACTGCAGTATCTGATACATTTGAAGGGTTACTCCGTGGCAGATCGTTCCTGGGTTCCTGCCCGTAATGTGCATGCTCCATCTCTGATCTCCAGATTCCATGCTGCTCATCCTTTGAGGCCGACTCTGGTTCCTAGAGGGAACCCTTGAGAGGGAGGCTATGTCATGCCGCTCTAGCTATTGCTAGGGGCGTGGCGTCTCCTTCCCTGCTCGTTGTCAGAGGCAGTGTCTGCCCCGGATGCGTGCAGTGCTGACGTCATCACCGCACGCTCCGGAAACCGGTTGGCGCTCCATGGCACGAATCTGCACCTATTTAAATGTTTTTAGAACAATCTGTCACTGCCCATGTATAGGTGTTACTTTGTGTTCTCCTGGGTGTGACAGAGCGTTCTTTCTTGTGCCTAATACCGTTATTGAACCTGCCTGCCCGACTACTCTACCTGCCTTAACCCTTACACTGCTGGATTGATCATTGTTGCTGAACCTGCCTGTCTGACTACTCTACCTGCCTTAACCCTTAAACTGCTGGACTGCTTTACTGTTGCAAAACCCTGCCTGCCTGACCATTCTAGTGGTTTATCCTTGGACTGCTTTGCTGTTGCCAAACCCTGCCTGCCTGACCATTCTAGTGGTTTATCCTTGGACTGCTTTGCTGTTGCCAAACCCTGCCTGACCATTCTAGTGGTTCATCCTTGGGCTGCTCTGCTGTTGCTGCTGGGGACTGTCCTGCCTGTGGTGAGTGTTGCCTTCCTCATCTCACTAACTTTCTCTGCTCTGGGATATTCCCTATCATTTCGGCTCGACGCCGGGATAACAAGACTACTGAACAAGTTTGGTCTGATAGAGGAGTATCCCACAAGCGTTACACTGAGATCCTGCAATGGTAACTTTCTGACTAACTGTGATACCCCTGGGAAATTACTTTCAACACTCAAGGATCTTAAATGACATCTCCCTAGCTTCCTGAAAAAGATTCAATCTGCCCAATACCTGAGTCTTGTCTGGAATGGGGGCTGTATACTTGGTGCCTGGAGTAGACTTCTTGGTCTGCTTATTTTGTGTCTAGTATAACACAATTTGCAATAGTTATTGGCTCTGTAATGGTGAGATTTGTAATTACTAGGGTAAATTCGTGTCGTTGTAGCTGACCATTCGATGCCCAATGAAGTTTTTAATATTGGTATATCATATCAGTTTTCCTCGCTTTAAACTCTTTTGTGTTGAGCGATAATATGCTGCTCTTAATTATAATGGGTTTTGTAAATATATATAATAGTCTTATATTTTATAAATACTCTTTCAAGGTATGAGTATTTAAGTTATAAGCTTATCATATATTGTATTGAGCAACTTAAGGTAAAGGGTAACAATGTTGAAAGCAATACAACGTGAAATTGAGTTGAATTTGGATCACTTGGTATCTTAGCACACTGTATAACACAGCTATTATATGTAGTACATTGTTACTTTTGTACCATAGTATTCTGAATTTTATTAATAAACTTGCTGAAAAGCAATTAATTAATGACAGACTGAATTTATTCCTTAAATTTAGAAGATATTTCTGAAGACATCCATGGTTGCAGCCTTGATAGACCAAAGACCTTTGGGCACGCTGATATAAGGACAGCGCAGCAAAATCCTATCTATAGTTAGAAACAGACTCAGTATATAAAGGTACACAAGTGAGCAGGCGGCCACACCTGAAAATCCTTACAAAGCACAGAAGTTGGAAGGAATTAAATGATGGGCTCGTCTCCCTTCTAAAGGGCCAATTTACGGTCCAGAGACCTGAGCTGAACCAATTTGCTCCATAGTAAAATACAGACTAATAAGTAAGAATAGTAGATCAAGTTTGACAGACAGGCTGAAGCATATAAATAATAAGGTGGGACACATATTGTTACCCCTGCTAACCCCTTAAAACTGAATAATCCATAAAGGGAATACAGGTAAACTGAGAAATAAGAGCTGAAATAACTGTATTAAAACAGTAAAACAGTAAATACATGTATCCCAAACCCAATGTCAAAATTTTATAACACAGATGTATAAATAAGGCCGGTCCTGTTAAATGTAAAGTGGCAGCATCCTCATTTTAACTAAAGTTTTAAAAGTGACCAAAAGTGGCTTAACATTGCTATAGAAATTTTGTGGTGTATGTATATTTTGTCCCCTGGCATAATATGTACATGTTCATAATAATAGCCAGTGGGCTATGAAGGTGCAAAGTACTTACCTGTCAGCACCTTTGTCCACTGTGCTTACCTCAGCTGCTGACAACTGCTTCTAGAGGACAAGCCCATCCAAAGGCAGTGCAAGCATGGTGCCAAGGATCTTAAAAGGAACAGCATTCTACAATACAGTGGATTGGCAGAGAGGAGTCACACACTGTAGACTAGGGGGACTGTCAGATAAATCTGAATTTCACCTGGGAAGCCTGTGAAATTTCACTTGGGAGGCCTGTGACATTTCCCCACTCGGAATTTTTTTTTCACTGCCTGGCTAAAACGCCTCATCTACACTTCTCTCCTTTGTAGATACTCTGAAGAAAATGGGTCTAAGGTCGGTTAGAAAACCCCCATCAATGAAGAGTAGATCAGCACTTTAGAATTCAACTCACTCCATCTTGGAAGCAAAAAAAACCCAAACAGATTCAGGGGAAGTGGGAGAGGTTTAAAGCTCTGGTATGTTGGGGTGTTTTGCCTCCTACTTGTGGACTGAAGGTTAATTTCCACACATGATGTCTTGTGGACTCTCACCATCTGATGAAAGAAACAACAACTTTGAGAAGGTGTCCTGATAAGGCATCAGCAATACATTTGGGGTAAAGTGAGTAAAATTTAAATGATGATACAAAGTACTTGGCTGGAAATTGAGGATCACAAACAGGAAACACCTTTGGATTTCATAAGAAAAAGTAATAATGCATTACAGTTCCATGGGTTTTCTCCTTAGGATTGTCCATCAATGTATTTGCTCCTTTTCACTTAGGAAAGAATACAGGAAGGTTGGAATTGATGGGGATCCAACATTTGTGCATGAGTGTGCATGAGTGTCCATGGGTGAACAGATTACATTGTGTGTTGGTCTCTTGAATGGGTGCTTTGGTGAGTTCTGTGGTTGTAGTGGGAAGGAATTGTACAATCAAATTAAGATTTTAGTGGGTGTAATTGGTAGTGGGAGTTAAAAGTGGTATGGAGGATGTCCTAGTAGAGTATTATATGGAAAGCAGGGGTTGATTGTTGTGTGAAAAATCACAGTTATTTGAAGTGGGAGCTAATTGTGATGGAGAATATCTTAATTGGTAGAGACAGCTAATTAGGGCAGTGGAAGCAGTTATTAAAAGTGGCTGTATTAATTATGTACTAGGGGATTAGTGATAACATGGCAGATTATGATATAATGGGGGAATAGATTAATTTGCCAGGGAAATAGTATGTGACAACTGGGTTAATGACAGTGTATAAAATGTACCAGCATCAACCCCTGAGTAAGGGGATTTGAGAATTCTTCAGAATTTAGGAGCTACACTGGTATCTATTTTCTATGGCTACAAATAATTGTTATACAGTATATTATTTGAGATTTCACTTTAAGGTGCCCCAGAAGTCATTACAACTATATGGAAAGAGGTGTAAATTTTATCACGTAAGAAAAGCTTGTTAAAATGTATCCATTTGAAAGTGATCAAACAAAAAAGAACTATATTAAAAAGATTTCTTTTTAACTGGATTCTTTTACAACATTTTTTTAACTGGATCCTTTTACAACAACTGCAAACTTGTTCTAAGTGAGCCTTAATTTGACTACTGCATGTGTGTGTGGTCTGTCAGTTGGCTAATCACTGCATCACAGAAGTATTTAAACTATGTAAAACTGGCATAACACTCTATGAAGTATTTTTTTTAAATAAGTAAAATTTTGGTATGTTGTGATTAATAATGAAAATAAACTCAGTCAGTAAATCTGATAATACTGTATAAAGGAGTAAAAAGCTTTATACTAACATGAAAGTGAGTATGAAACAATTCATTAGTCTCTAAAAATCTTTTTGAAAGGTTTTGCTCTAAACTTCTGGATGTTTACGATAACATTATGAAGTATTTTAATGCTCACGGAAGATACTGAACCAATTTTTTTCACATTGGCCAGGCTAGTTCAGCATAATCTCAGCCGATATTGAAGCTACGTTAAAAAGTTAATAGAATTCTACTTTTAAGTAACACCATTATTGTAATAATATGAACATATTTTTATTTATTTATTTTATATGATATAATAAATCAATTTCTTTATACTCAAAACAACCACATACATTCACAATTAGCGGCATATAGCTTCACGCTCTATGTATATGTATGTGTATATATATATATATATATATATATATACATACACACATATATATATATATATATATACATACACACATATATATATATAACATAATTTATGTAAGAACTTACCTGATAAATTCATTTCTTTCATATTAACAAGAGTCCATGAGCTAGTGACGTATGGGATATACATTCCTACCAGGAGGGGCAAAGTTTCCCAAACCTTAAAATGCCTATAAATACACCCCTCACCACACCCACAAATCAGTTTAACGAATAGCCAAGAAGTGGGGTGATAAGAAAAAAAGTGCGAAGCATATAAAATAAGGAATTGGAATAATTGTGCTTTATACAAAAAAATCATAACCACCACAAAAAAGGGTGGGCCTCATGGACTCTTGTTAATATGAAAGAAATGAATTTATCAGGTAAGTTCTTACATAAATTATGTTTTCTTTCATGTAATTAACAAGAGTCCATGAGCTAGTGACGTATGGGATAATGACTACCCAAGATGTGGATCTTTCCACACAAGAGTCACTAGAGAGGGAGGGATAAAATAAAGACAGCCAATTCCTGCTGAAAATAATCCACACCCAAAATAAAGTTTAACAAAAAACATAAGCAGAAGATTCAAACTGAAACCGCTGCCTGAAGAACTTTTCTACCAAAAACTGCTTCAGAAGAAGAAAATACATCAAAATGGTAGAATTTAGTAAAAGTATGCAAAGAGGACCAAGTTGCTGCTTTGCAGATCTGGTCAACCGAAGCTTCATTCCTAAACGCCCAGGAAGTAGATACTGACCTAGTAGAATGAGCTGTAATTCTCTGAGGCGGAATTTTACCCGACTCAACATAGGCAAGATGAATTAAAGATTTCAACCAAGATGCCAAAGAAATGGCAGAAGCTTTCTGGCCTTTCCTAGAACCGGAAAAGATAACAAATAGACTAGAAGTCTTACGGAAAGATTTCGTAGCTTCAACATAATATTTCAAAGCTCTAACAACATCCAAAGAATGCAATGATTTCTCCTTAGAATTCTTAGGATTAGGACATAATGAAGGAACCACAATTTCTCTACTAATGTTGTTGGAATTCACAACTTTAGGTAAAAATTCAAAAGAAGTTCGCAACACCGCCTTATCCTGATGAAAAATCAGAAAAGGAGACTCACACGAAAGAGCAGATAATTCAGAAACTCTTCTAGCAGAAGAGATGGCCAAAAGGAACAAAACTTTCCAAGAAAGTAATTTAATGTCCAATGAATGCATAGGTTCAAACGGAGGAGCTTGAAGAGCTCCCAGAACCAAATTCAAACTCCAAGGAGGAGAAATTGACTTAATGACAGGTTTTATACGAACCAAAGCTTGTACAAAACAATGAATATCAGGAAGAATAGCAATCTTTCTGTGAAAAAGAACAGAAAGAGCGGAGATTTGTCCTTTCAAAGAACTTGCGGACAAACCCTTATCTAAACCATCCTGAAGAAACTGTAAAATTCTTGGTATTCTAAAAGAATGCCAAGAAAAATGATGAGAAAGACACCAAGAAATATAAGTCTTCCAGACTCTATAATATATCTCTCGAGATACAGATTTACGAGCCTGTAACATAGTATTAATCACGGAGTCAGAGAAACCTCTATGACCAAGAATCAAGCGTTCAATCTCCATACCTTTAAATTTAAGGATTTCAGATCCGGATGGAAAAAAGGACCTTGTGACAGAAGGTCTGGTCTTAACGGAAGAGTCCATGGTTGGCAAGATGCCATCCGTACAAGATCCGCATACCAAAACCTGTGAGGCCATGCCGGAGCTATTAGCAGAACAAACGAGCATTCCCTCAGAATCTTGGAGATTACTTTTGGAAGAAGAACTAGAGGCGGAAAGATATAGGCAGGATGATACTTCCAAGGAAGTGATAATGCATCCACTGCCTCCGCCTGAGGATCCCGGGATCTGGACAGATACCTGGGAAGTTTCTTGTTTAGATGAGAGGCCATCAGATCTATCTCTGGGAGCCCCCACATTTGAACAATCTGAAGAAATACCTCTGGGTGAAGAGACCATTCGCCCGGATGCAACGTTTGGCGACTGAGATAATCCGCTTCCCAATTGTCTACACCTGGGATATGAACCGCAGAGATTAGACAGGAGCTGGATTCCGCCCAAACCAAAATTCGAGATACTTCTTTCATAGCCAGAGGACTGTGAGTCCCTCCTTGATGATTGATGTATGCCACAGTTGTGACATTGTCTGTCTGAAAACAAATGAACGATTCTCTCTTCAGAAGAGGCCAAAACTGAAGAGCTCTGAAAACTGCACGGAGTTCCAAGATATTGATCGGTAATCTCACCTCCTGAGATTCCCAAACTCCTTGTGCCGTCAGAGATCCCCACACAGCTCCCCAACCTGTGAGACTTGCATCTGTTGAAATTACAGTCCAGGTCGGAAGAACAAAAGAAGCCCCCTGAATTAAACGAAGGTGATCTGTCCACCACGTTAGAGAGTGCCGAACAATCGGTTTTAAAGATATTAATTGATATATCTTCGTGTAATCCCTGCACCATTGGTTCAGCATACAGAGCTGAAGTGGTCGCATGTGAAAACGAGCAAAGGGGATCGCGTCCGATGCAGCAGTCATAAGACCTAGAATTTCCATGCATAAGGCTACCGAAGGGAATGATTGAGACTGAAGGTTTCGACAGGCTGTAATCAATTTTAGACGTCTCTTGTCTGTTAAAGACAGAGTCATGGACACTGAATCTATCTGGAAACCCAGAAAGGTTACCCTTGTTTGAGGAATCAAAGAACTTTTTGGTAAATTGATCCTCCAACCATGATCTTGAAGAAACAACACAAGTCGATTCGTATGAGACTCTGCTAAATGTAAAGACTGAGCAAGTACCAAGATATCGTCCAAATAAGGAAATACCACAATACCCTGTTCTCTGATTACAGACAGAAGGGCACCGAGAATCTTTGTGAAAATTCTTGGAGCTGTAGCAAGGCCAAACGGTAGAGCCACAAATTGGTAATGCTTGTCTAGAAAAGAGAATCTCAGGAACCGATAATGATCTGGATGAATCGGAATATGCAGATATGCATCCTGTAAATCTATTGTGGACATATAATTCCCTTGCTGAACAAAAGGCAATATAGTCCTTACAGTTACCATCTTGAACGTTGGTATCCTTACATAACGATTCAATAATTTTAGATCCAGAACTGGTCTGAAGGAATTCTCCTTCTTTGGTACAATGAAGAGATTTGAATAAAACCCCATCCCCTGTTCCGGAACTGGAACTGGCATAATTACTCCAGCCAACTCTAGATCTGAAACACAATTCAGAAATGCTTGAGCTTTCACTGGATTTACTGGGACATGGGAAAGAAAAAATCTCTTTGCAGGAGGTCTCATCTTGAAACCAATTCTGTACCCTTCTGAAACAATGTTCTGAATCCAAAGATTGTGAACAGAATTGATCCAAATTTCTTTGAAAAAACGTAACCTGCCCCCTACCAGCTGAACTGGAATGAGGGCCGTACCTTCATGTGAACTTAGAAGCAGGCTTTGCCTTTCTAGCAGGCTTGGATTTATTCCAGACTGGAGATGGTTTCCAAACTGAAACTGCTCCTGAGGACGAAGGATCAGGCTTTTGTTCTTTGTTGAAACGAAAAGAACGAAAACGATTGTTAGCCCTGTTTTTACCTTTAGACTTTTTATCCTGTGGTAAAAAAGTTCCTTTCCCACCAGTAACAGTTGAAATAATAGAATCCAACTGAGAACCAAATAATTTGTTTCCCTGGAAAGAAATGGAAAGTAGAGTTGATTTAGAAGCCATATCAGCATTCCAGGTCTTAAGCCATAAAGCTCTTCTGGCTAAGATAGCCAGAGACATAAACCTAACATCAACTCTAATAATATCAAAAATGGCATCACAGATGAAATTATTAGCATGCTGGAGAAGAATAATAATATCATGAGAATCACGATTTGTTACTTGTTGCGCTAGAGTTTCCAACCAAAAAGTTGAAGCTGCAGCAACATCAGCCAATGATATAGCAGGTCTAAGAAGATTACCTGAACATAGATAAGCTTTTCTTAGAAAAGATTCAATTTTTCTATCTAAAGGATCCTTAAACGAGGTACCATCTGACGTAGGAATGGTAGTACGTTTAGCAAGGGTAGAAATAGCCCCATCAACTTTAGGGATTTTGTCCCAAAATTCTAACCTGTCAGGCGGAACAGGATATAATTGCTTAAAACGTTTAGAAGGAGTAAATGAATTACCCAATTTATCCCATTCCTTAGAAATTACTGCAGAAATAGCATTAGGAACAGGAAAGACTTCTGGAATAACCGCAGGAGCTTTAAAAACCTTATCCAAACGTATAGAATTAGTATCAAGAGGACTAGAATCCTCTATTTCTAAAGCAATTAGTACTTCTTTAAGTAAAGAGCGAATAAATTCCATCTTAAATAAATATGAAGATTTATCAGCATCAATCTCTGAGATAGAATCCTCTGAACCAGAAGAGTCCAAAGAATCAGAATGATGGTGTTCATTTAAAAATTCATCTGTAGAGAGAGAAGATTTAAAAGACTTTTTACGTTTACTAGAAGGAGAAATAACAGACAAAGCCTTCTTTATGGATTCAGAAACAAAATCTCTTATGTTATCAGGAACATTCTGCACCTTAGATGTTGAGGGAACTGCAACAGGCAATGGTACATCACTAAAGGAAATATTATCTGCTTTAACAAGTTTGTCATGACAATTATTACAAACAACAGCTGGAGGAATAGCTACCAAAAGTTTACAGCAGATACACTTAGCTTTGGTAGATCCAGCAGGCAGTGGTTTTCCTGTAGTATCTTCTGGCTCAGATGCAACGTGAGACATCTTGCAATATGTAAGAGAAAAAACAACATATAAAGCAAAATAGATCAAATTCCTTATAAGACAGTTTCAGGAATGGGAAAAAAATGCCAAACATCAAGCTTCTAGCAACCAGAAGCAAATGAAAAATGAGACTGAAATAATGTGGAGACAAAAGCGACGCCCATATTTTTTGGCGCCAAATAAGACGCCCACATTATTTGGCGCCTAAATGCTTTTGGCGCCAAAAATGACGCCACATCCGGAACGCCGACATTTTTGGCGCAAAATAACGTCAAAAAATGACGCAACTTCCGGCGACACGTATGACGCCGGAAACGGAAAAGAATTTTTGCGCCAAAAAAGTCCGCGCCAAGAATGACGCAATAAAATGAAGCATTTTCAGCCCCCGCGAGCCTAACAGCCCACAGGGAAAAAAGTAAAATTTTTGAGGTAAGAAAAAATATGATAATTTAAAGCATAATCCCAAATATGAAACTGACTGTCTGGAAATAAGGAAAGTTGAACATTCTGAGTCAAGGCAAATAAATGTTTGAATACATATATTTAGAACTTTATAAATAAAGTGCCCAACCATAGCTTAGAGTGTCACAGAAAATAAGACTTACTTACCCCAGGACACTCATCTACATGTTTGTAGAAAGCCAAACCAGTACTGAAACGAGAATCAGTAGAGGAAATGGTAAATATAAGAGTATATCGTCGATCTGAAAAGGGAGGTAAGAGATGAATCTCTACGACCGATAACAGAGAACCTTATGAAATAGACCCCGTAGAAGGAGATCACTGCATTCAATAGGCAATACTCTCTTCACATCCCTCTGACATTCACTGCACGCTGAGAGGAAAACCGGGCTCCAACTTGCTGCGGAGCGCATATCAACGTAGAATCTAGCACAAACTTACTTCACCACCTCCCTTGGAGGCAAAGTTTGTAAAACTGATTTGTGGGTGTGGTGAGGGGTGTATTTATAGGCATTTTAAGGTTTGGGAAACTTTGCCCCTCCTGGTAGGAATGTATATCCCATACGTCACTAGCTCATGGACTCTTGTTAATTACATGAAAGAAATATATATATATATATATATATATTTATTTTTTAAGGAAAAATTAACAAATTAGCAATTTTTAACCAGCACAGAGGGTATAAAGAAAATAAATTCAAGCTAAGGCAGAATGATACAAGATATCCTGATATGTACACAGAATTAAATACAATAAATGGCAACATATAATTGATTCTGGAGTCCCAATAGATGAGGATCATATATTATAGGATGATCCTATAGATGAATATACCCTGAATAGCCTCTAAATGGCTGGTCACAGTTCGGTTTTCAACCTAGAACGTTAGTTCATGAATATACTGTGGGGCGATAATACGCCATGATTAAATCCATTCTTTAGGCGTAAAGATTCTTTAATTGAAAATTATAATATCCAAGTTCAGTGATCCTGGAGAGAAACTGAGTGTGCAGGATCGAGGTATGATTACCGCAAGTTCAAATGTTGACTTAAGTATATGTATAAGTTAGGGGCAACTCTCCCAAGAAATTGCTTAGCCCTAAGCAATTTTTCGACTATTATGGCCCTTTAATAAAGGCAAAAGATATGCAGCCAATGTAAAAGTAAAACATGGCAGCTAATTAAAAGGAGCATGAAGTCAAAATAAAAATATAATTTTTCATATAGAGGATGAAATATTAAAGTGACAGTAAAATTAAAATTTCACTACAGGACATGTGGTTTTAAACAATTTTCCAATATACTTCTACTATCTAATTTCCTTTATCCTCTCTGTATCCTTAGTTGAAAGGCATGCTAAGGTATGCATACCTTAAATATGCCTTTTTAGCTCAATCTGTTCAGCTAGCTCCCAGTAGTGTAGTGCTGCTCCTTAAATAAAGGATAACAAGAAAATGAAACAAAATTGATAATTGAAGTAAATTAGAAAGTTCTTCAAAATTGTAAATCTGAACCATCTGGTTTTATGTAACTTTAAAAAAACTTCTTAATTTATTTAATCAGAGAGAAGAGGTACGCTATTCAAAAAACAATGTCAAGAGAAAAAAGTAAATTTGATATCAGGAATAAATTGGAAAGTTGTGTAAAATTTCATGCTCTGTCTGAATCAGGAAAGTTTAATTCTGACACTTTAATTCAGCATTAATTATGACAGCCTCATTTGTTTGAATATTGTTTTTTCACTTAAACAACACCATCAAATCCCACATAGTAGCATGACATAAATTAATATAATTAAAGGTACATATTTTTTTTTTATTTCATGATTCAGATAGAGCATGCAATTTTAGGCAACTTTTAAATTTACTCCTATTATCAATTTTTCTTTGTTCTCTTGGCATCTTTATTTGAAAACGCAGGAATAAAAGTTTATGAGTCGACCCATTTTTGGTTAAAGGGACATTATACACTCATTTTTTCTTTGCATAAATGTTTTGGAGATGATCTAGTTATATAGCCCATAAAGTTTTTTTTTTTTTTAAATGTATAGTTTTGCTGATTTTTAAATAACATTGCTCTGATTTTCAGACTCCTAAACCAAGCCCCAAAGTTTTATGAGAATACCGTCAGCTACCTACTGCAGCTTGTTCCTGTTTGTGTAAAGGGTCTTTTCATATGCAAAAGAAGGGGGAGGGGGGAGTGTCTTATTTCCCACTTGCAGTGGGCTTTCCGGCTACCTTTTCAACACAGCTAAACTGAGAGCTTCTAAGTAAGTTTTTAAACAGTTTTATACTGGATTTTTATATCAGTATCTCTGCATCTTATTATTTATAGTAGTGTCTATTACATGCAGTTATATGAAAATTAGTGTATACTGTCCCTTTAAGCACCCTGTATAGCGCTTGCTGATTGGTGTCTGTATTTAGCCACAAATCAGCAAGCGCTACCCAAGTGCTGAACCAATGATGGGCTGGCTCGTAAGCTTCACATTCCTGTTTTTTCAAATAAAGATACCAAATTTGATAATAGGAGTAAATTAGAAAGTTGCTTAAAATTGCATGCTCTATCTTAATCATGGAAGAAAAAATTTGGGTTAAGTATCCCTTTAAAGTCAGGTTTAAACTTTCTTTGTTTAGACACAGCTCAGGAGCTAGCTGCTGATTGGTGGGTGCACATACATGCCTCTTGCCTTTGGCTCACCTGATGCATTCAGTAGTTCATTGTTGCTCCTTCAGCTAAGGATAGCAAGAAAATTATGCAAATTTCATAACAGAAGTAAATTAGAAAGTTATTTAAAATGGTATGTTCCATCTGAATCATGAAGGAAATATTCTGGGTTTCATGTCCCTTTAATTTTATAATTATATTTTTAAAAACATAAAAACGGATACAATGTGAAACGGGAAGAATTAAAAATTTGAAAACAAATCATGCCAAAAATACGTGTTTCCTGATGGATTAGGATACAGCTGTTGAATACTTTTTTTTTGTGTGTGTGTAAAGTGAAAGAAATCCTGGACAAATCCTAAAACAAAAGAGAATAAACGGAGTCACATGCCCCCCCCACCTCGCATAGAACATGGTCATTTATTTGATCATGTCAGAGAAATTCTAGAAGGACCCTGGCACTACAGCTCTCTAAGGGTTACAGCATGTTGTATTTCCTGTTTTTCTTTCTAAACTAAATACTTAAATGCCAGCATAAGGTGTGGGTTATTGACAACAGCCAAAGCCAAGCTACAATCAACAATGTGTAAATACAGATGTAGACCATTTAACTTCTGCCTCAACCAGGAATTGCCATAGGCAAAGCAACAGTTTGATTCAAACATAGCCGTGCAGCTGCCCACAGCTGCACCATCCACAGAACCACAAAAATGTTTACCTTTTCTGTGGCTCTGTAAAAAAGCACAACAAATTTACATCTACAGAAAAAATTGCAGAAATTATTTTTTTGCATTTTTAAATTCCATCATAAACATGCTAATAAAATAAATAAAAGAGAAGAGACAGACATACAAGTCAGATATGAGGCTGAGAGAATACAAATTGGAAGAGAGACTGGGAAATAAGGGGTTAAAATGAAGAATAAGAGGCATTCTGAGGAAAGGAATGAAAGGAAAGCAGAAATTACCAGTAAAAAAATATAGTGTAACTAAATAGAACTAGAGGAACACAGGAAACAATAAGTAATGCAAAATAGTTACAATTCAAACACACAGAGAGAAAGGGGAGGTTAAGAGAAGAGAGAGATAAGAGAGAAAGGAGAGGTGCAAGAGAAGAGAGATAAGTGACAGGAGCAAGGAGAGAGAAAACAGTAAAAGAGAAAGGGAGAATAAAGAGATGAGTGAGAGAGATAAGTGATAGAGAGAGAGAGAGAGAGAGAGAGAGAGAGAGAGAGAGGAGTGAGAGAGAGAGAGAAAGATGTGGTAAGAAAAAAGACGAAGAAAAGAGCAGAAAATTAGGTGGGAATAGAGAGAAATGTGGATTCTGCTGTGGTGAAATTAAAAAGAGTGTAGAATATAGAAGTAGCAATAGAACACAGTGATACGCACATCTACAAATTGGTGTGATTGATTAAAGTAATTTTATAAATGCACAGTGCATATAATTTTGATATGCATAGTATATATAATTTTATATGTATAGTATATATCAGCAACTAGGCACCATACCATAAAACATTTGTATAAAAACTAAATTTATGCTTACCTGATAAATTACTTTCTTTTACGATATGACGAGTCAACGGATTTCATCCTTACTTGTGGGATATTAACCTCCTGCTAACAGGAAGTGGCAAAGAGCACCACAGCAGAGCTGTATATATAGCCCCTTCCCTTCCCCTCCACCCTCAGTCATTCGGCCGAAGGTATAGGAAGAGAAAAAGGAAAGGCTAAAAGGTGCAGAGGTGAATGAAGTTTTCAAAAAATAAAATAAATCTGTCTTAAAATAACAGGGTGGGCCGTGGACTCGTCATATCGTAAAAGAAAGTAATTTGTCAGGTAAGCATAAATTTAGTTTTCTTTTACAAAGATATGACGAGTCCACGGATTTCATCCTTACTTGTGGGAAACCAATACCAAAGCAATAGGACACGGATGAAAGGGAGGGACAAGACAGGAACCTAAACAGAAGGCACCACTGCTTGAAGAACCTTTCTCCCAAAGATAGCCTCAGAAGAAGCAAAAGTATCAAATTTGTAAAAGTCGCAGCCTTACAAATCTGTTCAACAGATGCATCATTTTTAAAAGCCCATGTGGAAGCCACAGCCCTAGTAGAATGAGCCATAATTCTTTCAGGAGGCTGCTGTCCAGCAGTCTCATATGCCAGGCGAATGATACTTCTCAGCCAAAAAGAAAGAGAGGTAGCCATAGCTTTCTGACCCCTACGCTTTCCAGAATAAATAATGAAGATGATTGACGGAAATCCTTAGTTGCCTGTAAGTAAAACTTTAAGGCACGGACCACATCCAAATTATGCAACATACACTCCTTCTTAAAAGAAGGATAAGGATTAATATTCTTATTTGAAACAACCTTAGGAAGTAATCCAGGTTTGGTACATAACACCACCTTATCAGAATGAAATATGAGATAAGACGAATCACACTGTAGCGCTGAAAGCTCAGAAACTCTTCGAGCAGAAGAAATAGCAACCAAAAAACAGAACTTTCCAAGATAACAATTTGATATCTATGGAATGCATGGGTTCAAACGGAACCCCTTGAAGAACTTAAAGAACTAAATTCAAACTCCAGGGAGGAGTAATGAGTCTAAATACAGGCTTAAATTCTAGATAGAGCCTGACAAAAAGACTAAACATCTGGCAAATTTGCCAAACGTTTGTGAAACAGAATAGACAAAGCTGAAATTTGTCCCTTAGAGGAACTTGCAAATAACTCTTTTCTCCAATCCTTCTTGGAGAAAAAACAGAATCCTAGGAATCCTAACTTTATTCCATGAGTAACCCTTGGATTCACACCAATAAAGATATTTACGCCATATCTTATGAAATATTTTGCTAGAGACAGGCTTTCTAGCCTGTATCAAAGTATTGATGACCGAATCAGAGAATCCTCGCTTTGATAAAATCAAACGTTCAATCTCCATGCAGTCAGCTGCAGAGAATGAAGAAGAATGAGAAGGTCCTGCCTCAATGGAAGTTTCCACGGTAGCAGAGAGGACATGTACTACTAGATCCGCATACCAAGTCCTGTGTGGCCACGCAGGCGCTATTAGGATCACTGAAGCTCTCTCCTGTTTGATTCGAGCAATCACGCATGGGAAGAGAGGAAACGGTGGAAACACAAAAACTAGGCTGAACAACCAAGGCACTGCCAAGGCCTCTATCAGTTCGGCCTGAAGATCCCTTGACCGGGATCCGTATCTTGGAAACTTGGCATTCTATTGAAATGCCATCAAATCCAATTCTGATCTGCCCCATCTGAAAATAAATGAGGCAAATACCCCCGGGTGAAGTTCCCACTCCCCCGGATGAAAAGTCTGTCGACTTAAAAAATCTTGAACAATGGGACTCTGAGAAACCTGTTTAGACACTTGAGATCTAAAATGGGTCTGAAAGTTCCCTCTTTTGTGGGAATCACAAAAAGATTTGAGTAAAACCCCTGTCCCTGTTCCAATTTTGGAACAGGACAAATTACTCCCATGGAACACCTCTCTATTAATCTGGTCTATAGACAATCTTGAAAACCAATTGATACCCGTGAGTCACTATTTCTAGTGCCCAGGGATACTGAACATCTCTCGCCCAAGCCTAGGCGAAGAAAGAAAGTCTACCCCTTACTAGATCCGGTCCCGGATCAGGGGCCGCCCCTTCATGCTGTTTTAGTAGCAGCCGCAGGCTTTTTGGATTGTTTACCTTATTCCAGTTCTGGTTGAAAATTCCCTTCATGCTTTGTGGAAAAAGAGGAAGTTGAGAGTCCTTTAAAATTCCGAAAGGAGCGAAAAATTGTTTTGTATACCCCTCATCTTAACAGACTTATCTTGAGATAAGGCATGGCCTTTACCTCCTGAAATGTCAGAAATGATTTCAATTCAGGCCCAAAAAGGGTCTTACCTTTAAAAGGAATAGCCAAAAAGCTAAGTCTTTGATGAGACATCAGCAGACCAAGATTTGAGCCACAGCACTTTACGTGCTAAGACAGCAAAGCCTGCATTATTTGCTGCTAATTTAGTGATTTAAAAAGTGGCATTAGTAATAAAAGAATTAACTAGTTTGAGAGCCTTAATTCTATCCAAAATGTCATCTAATGGGGTCTCAACCTTGAGAGACTCCTCTAGAGCCTCAAACCAAAAAAGCTGCTGCAGTAGTTACTGGAACAATGCAAGCCATCAGTTGAAAAAGAAAACCCCTGATTAATAAATAATTTCTTTAGAAGACCCTCTAATTTTATATCCATAAAGTCCTTGAAAGCACAACTGTCCTTAATGGATATAGTTGTACGCTTAGCTAGGGTAGATACAGCTCCCTCTACCTTAGAGACCGTTTGATAAGTCCCGAATGGTGTCTGGTATGGGAAACAAAAAGTAGGAGGGGGAGAAACGGTATACCTGGTCTACTCCATTCCTTTTTTATAATTTCCGAAATTTTCATAGGAACCAGAAAAATATCAGTGTAAGTAGGAACTTCCAAATATTTATCCATTTTACACAATTTCTCTGGAGAAATCACAATAGGATCACAATCATCCAAAATCGCTAAAACCTCCCTAAGCAACAGGCGGAGGTGTTCAAGCTTAAATTTAAATGACATAGCATCCGAATCTGTCTGAGGCAAAACATTCCCTGAATCAGAAATTTCACCCTTAGACAGTAATTCCCTGATCCCCAACTCAGAGCACTGTGAGGGAACATCGGAAATAGCTAATAAAGCATCAGAGGATTCAGTATTTACATTAATACTTGACCTACTGCGTTTACCCTGCAACACTGGTAATTTAAGGGTAGTTGACACAACTGCAGCCATCTCCTGCAGAGTAAAGGAATTAGACGCACTAGAAGTACTAGGCGTCGCTTGTGTGGGCGTTAAAGGTTGTGACACTTGGGAAGAATTGGATGGTATATCCTGATTCTCTTCAGACTGAGAATAATCCTTAGGCACACTCATTACTTTATTTAAAATATGCTTTTTACATTGTAAAGCCCTTTCAGTACAAAAGTTACACAATGTTAGAGGGGGTTGCACAATAGCTTCTAAACACATAGAACAATGAACAACCTCAATGTCAGACATGTTGAACAGACTAGTAATACCACAAAAGTCGTTTAAACACTTATTTATAGCATAAAATAAACATTAGAAAAAATGTGTACTGTGCCTTTAAGAAAAGAAAAAGTGAACAATTTTTCCAAAATGCACAAAAAACGTTAAATTATTCCCAAATTTAACTTAATATCGTTGGTTAATCCAAAAATTACTGCACCCAGAAGCAAGGGCAGAAAAAAGCTTTAGAAGTATTTATATCAACATGTAGTCAAAAGATAGATAAAAATACCCTCTGCACCCGCCTACCTGTCCCCAGGGTACTTTGAATCAAGTTTCCAACCCTTCAGACCAGCTACACAGTCCAGGAGCCACCGAGTTACTGTTTGCTGCTGCTAAGCCTGAAGAAAGTGCGCCAAAATAGGCCCCGCCCCTTAAGGTCAAAAGTCGGAGTAGGCCCAAACAACACCGCATGGGAATGCGGTTTTGCACTAAAGTAAAAATACACACACAATACAACCCTCAAGCATAAAAACAATAAGTTATAAGTGCCAAAAATAAAAAACATAAAACATCGTTTTTTATATTGTCTCCCATGTCACATAATGCCCAAATATCAACTAATGATAAATATAATATAGGGACTCCAGTAACACCCCTCTTATTAAAAAAGGTTTTACTGCTTACCCCATTCCCATACAGGGAAATAATGCCAGCCAGTTCTGATACACCAAGTCTCCTCAGAAAAAAAGGCTGCACATACCTTAATGCTGCTTGTAGCATGAAACCGGTCTCCACACTGAAGATGTCTCATGGTTACCTTCAGAAGTCTCGTGGGAACCAGCGTGGATCTTAGTTACAAATGCTAAGATCATCAAACCTCAGGGCAGAAATCTTCTTCCATATCCCCCTGAGAAAAATAGTATGCACCGGTACCATTTAAAATAAAAAAACTTCTTGATTGAAGAAACTAAAACTAAAACCTCACTTTACCATGTCTTCCTAGTATAACACAGGCAAAGAGAATGACTGGGGGTGGAGGGGAAGGGGAGGGGCTATATATACAGCTCTGCTGTGGTGCTCTTTGCCACTTCCTGTTAGCAGGAGGTAAATATCCCACAAGTAAGGATGAAATCCGTGGACTCGTCATATCTTTGTAAAAGAAAACAGTATTTAAAATATGAGTTTTGTTAGAAACCCAATTTTTGCAGTACAGCGACATACCCTTTGAAAAGTGTACTGAGTCTCTTTACCATATCTCCTTAGCTGTGGCGAAATATAAATGAGCTCCTGCAGTGATCAAGCAATCACTGTAAATAATGTTGTAGGACCATTATTCTAAATAATGTACATTACAAAGTTTTTTTTAACTATTTATAATTAAATATTTTATTAGGAATTACAGTTTGAAGTAAATAATAGAGATGATCCTATATATAAAGTGAGACACACTGCAATATCTCATTTTCCAACCTGATCTATAAAGTAAGAATGCCCAGCTTTAGTCTTTGACATCACAATGTAACCCTTCAAGGCTATTAATCTGGCTTCCAACTGCATTAAATTTAGTCTAGGAATTAGAGGTATTGTACCGTACACTTAGGGCTAGATTATGAGTGGTGCGCTGTTGCGAGCAAGCAATTAAGTGTACATTGCGGCTCTTTGCGTGTGTTGGAGGTAGGGCACGTATTACAAGTTGAAAGTAAACGCGTTCGCTTGAGCACAATTTAATGTAACGTGTGCCGAGTTAGCGTGACTTCAGGGATCTGGGTTAACTGTTACGCGCGACAAAAAACATAAAAAATACATTGTACAGTACAGTTACACTCATAATAACACTGTCTAATAAAATTATTTAAAAAATTGCATAAAAACGTTATAAGGGCTGAAAGATATGAGGTCTCAAGGCAGACTTATGTGCAGAACATGGTTTCCTGACGTTATATCAGAGCTACCAACTCTCACATATTTAGCAGGACAATCCCAAATTAGAAGTGTAATACCACTGCCCCTTGTTTATTTATGCCCTAATTTGTCTTTAATAAGCCTGGAACTGTCCAGTACCAGCCCTGGTTGCCTATTTTCCCCACAAGGCCAGTAGGAGACTGCTCTTGGACCACCTGGGCCCCAATCTTTTATCCTAGTCCTGGGTTATTTTCTAAAATCATTTAAAGGCCTGCTATAGTAAATCATTTGCCATAATTCCTCCACATATTTACCTTTGCAACACTCCCATAACTCCCCCACCTCAGCATCTATCAGCATTTAGGTGTTTGTGTAAATTAGAGGAACTTACCATGTACCAAGCAAAAGTATTGCTTGCTGGATCTTGTTATACAGAAGTACATCATTTTATTATGATTAATTGCATCTCCATAATGTGATTACGAACCATAAAAACAATGTGACCTGTGAGTGAAAAACACTGGAGACTCACGTTTTGTTTTTTTTACTAGATTTCAGCAGATCTCCTTCAGAGGCATATAACATTACTACTTCAGCTTCCACCCTGCAACAAGGGACAGATTAATGGTACCAACTGCACTAGGCGCAAGTTAGTTAGGCATTTCCAGTCAACACATTAGATTTGCATAATCAACAAATGCAAGATAACAAGACAATGCAATAGCACTTAGTCTGAACTGCAAATGAGTAGTAGATTTTTTTATAACAAATTTCAAAGTTATGTATATTTCCACTCCCCTTGTACCATGTGATAGCAATCAGCCAATCACAAATGCATATAGGTATAGTCTGAATTCTTGCACATGCTCAGTAGGATCTGGTGACTCAAAAATTGTAAATATAAAAGACTGTGCACATTTTAATCGAAGTAAATTGGAAAGTTGTTAAAATTACACGCTGTATCTGAATCATGAAAATTTAATTTAACCTGAGTGTCCCTTTAACCTACTTTTGTTCACTTTTTGTAACCCCTTTTGAGAGAAGTACCCATAGGGAACTGTCTACATTTCCTAATGATAAACACAACCCAGCTAATAGACATCTGCAAATCGATATATACAGTTTTGTAAGATACCTACTGCAGGGTTTATTAGTATAAATGTATCATTTAGTTGGTCTTGGTCATCTGAATATTTCTGAAGCTAGAAGGAAACACATTAGAAACATGATTCAGATATAGAACATGCGATTATACACAACTTTCCACTATACCTCTAATATCCAATTTGCTTAATTCTCTTGGTATCCTTTCTTGAAAAGCATAATTAGGTAGGCTCAGTAGCAGCAATGCACAACTGGGAGCTAGCTGCTTACCTAGGTTTTAAAATTACACAGCAGCAAAAGTTTAAGTAGAGGAAACCAGTTTAATTAATTCAGCACTGAAAATAATCACATTAATAATATATTTCCCAATCTGGCAGCAAGAAAGTTGAAGTTAAAAGGGCAGCAACTTGAGACTAGACAACATTGTACAAATGAAATTGTATTTATTTAAAATAATGAGCAAAATTAGAAAAACAATGTAAACTAAAAAGCGGCAGTGGTTTATTAGTAAGAAACATTCCTCTTAAAATATTATTCAAGAGATTTAATGACTTCTAATACCTTTTCCAGGAGGTAGCCCTAAGTTTGTAATTATTTGTAACAATTTCTGTGAGAGAGTCACTAACTGTCTATAACACTGGCAAGGTTTAAATTTGTTCAAGTTCTTGACAGTTCTAATGAATTATCTATATGGCTTCACACTACAATTCAATAGTAATTATGAGATGTTTTCATAGAAACTGGAATAAATACTAATTTGGCAAGTGCATGCATTGAAATCCCCTTGCAACAGTAGCTTTAGCCAGACTTAGCCATTCATCTCATTGGAAGACAGTAAAACCAACTAGCAAAATTGTAAAACCAATTGCAAGAATCTATTTACAATAAGTGTGGAGTATGAGATAAATGAAACCTTAAAAAAGGTTTAATTTAACTTAATATCAGAGAAATGTAAATAGTATCCAATGCTGACATCCTAAATTCACATACAGAAAGATGCAAGATTTGGGCAAACCCATTACTTTCTAGGTAAATGTTGTAGCTTATTTATTTTATAATTCAATAGTAATGTTTTCTATAACCGGCAAGTATGCAGTCTGTTAAAATTTCTGTAAATGTAAAAAAAAAAATAACTGCTATATAATAAGAATACCTTTTTTTTTACCTCTGTCTTTTCTGTATTTAACATTAAGGTTATAATTGCATGTATGGGCCGCAGTGTATCTATAACTGGCATTTTGGGAGGCACCCATAGACTAAGCTTGTTATTTTTAATATATAGTATCAACAAATCAAATGGGAAAAACTGCCGGCTAATCAATATATAAACTACTTTAGGATTTAGAGGACTTTAGTTAAACCGGAATTCATGTCAGCTAGCGAAGAAAAATCCACTCAAAATAAGAATATGCTGCGTGTAAATTCACAATTAAAGGGCTAAATCTGGAAAACATATTAGAAACCAGCAGAAGCAACACTATTTTACATAAATTTCAATCAATTACACTATAATAAAATGCCCTCAGTAAGAGGGGTAGATCCTGTGAATCTTGGTAATTAAACAGATTAAAGCGATGTTTGTCCACCACGTCACCAATGCTCCTGTAGCCAAGCATAAGAGTATTCATACACCAACAGCATCACTGCGCCTCCTGCAAGAATAGATAGAGAAGGTTATTTGTCATTGCTAGGCAACTGAAGGCTTGAAATTAGTAGGCGGCAACTGAAAGGCTTGAATACATCCGCTGGGCTCCCACCTTGTCATTTGGAGCAGGAATGAGTCTTTTTTACTCCAAGAAAACATATGTCCTCCATTTCAGGCTACAAAACACCTCATCTCCATCTAGAATACCCTATCCATCATCAACTTTTTAAGGCACACACAGTGGTTGAAATACTTTTGTTTTGACCCTATATAAAGATTTAATTTACACAGTTGCCTTACTGAGGGCTTGGGTGCCACAAGTCATTATCATAGTGTTAAAACAGTGCTCAGGTATTCTCCTATGGACCAGTTCTGCACCCTCCAACAGGAGATTCAGCACACACCCCCCATCGCACACATTCATCTATTCTTTCGAAATCTATTTTCCCAACAAAACAATACAATACAATACATTTTAGCCTTTTCGACCTGGGATCAAGCACAAATGATTTTTTAAAAATGTGAAGAATTTTAGGACTTTTACATGAGCTTTTATATGACATTAGTTAGATATTACAACTGTATATTATCAGTCCACATTTTAAATTTGGAACAAAACACATGTAAATAGCAATTACCGTAGGAGAGATTGATCATAGGGCAAGTTAAAGGGACACTGTACACAACACTGTTTTATTATCTATATCTGCGTTACTTAAACTGGGGGTCGCTTAAAGATGTTTGGGGTCCCCACAAGATTTGATAAAGGACTGTGCACAGAGCTGTATGTATATGTATGAGTATGTGTGTCTATGTATTTATGTATATGTATGAGTGTGTGTGTGTGTATGTATGTATGTATGTATTTGTATGAGAGTGTGTGTATGTATGAGTGTGTGTGTATGTATGTATGAGTGAGTGTGTGCATGTATTTGTATGAGTGAGTGTGTGTATTTATGAGAGTGTGTGTATTTATGAGAGTGTGTGTATTTATGAGAGTGTGCATTTATGAGTGTGTGCATTTATGAGTGTGTATATGAGTGTGTGTATTTATGAGTGAGTGTGTGTGTGAGAGAGAGTGTGTGTATTTATGAGTGAGTGTGTGTATGTATGAGAGTGTGTGTATTTATGAGTGAGTGTGTATGTATGAGAGTGTGTGTATTTATGAGTGAATGTGTGTGTATGTATGAGAGTGTGTGTATTTATGAGTGAGTGTGTGTGAGTATGAGAATGTGTGCATTTATGAGTGAGTGTGTGTGTGAGTATGAGAGAGTGTGTATGTATGAGAGTGTGTGTATTTATGAGTGTGTGTGTATGTATGAGAGTTTGTGTATTTATGAATGTGTGTGTGTGTTAATGTATGAGTGTGTGTGTATGAGAGTGTGTATGAAAGTGTGTGTATATTAATGAGAGTGTGTGTATATTTATGAGAGGGTGTGTGTATATGTGTGTGTATATTTATGAGTGTGTGTGTATGTATGTATGTATATGTATTTATGAATGTGTGTGTATATGTATATGTGTTGTATGTATATATGAGTGAGTGCTTAAGTGTGAGTGTGTGTCTTTGTGTATGAGCGAGTACCTTTTTTTTTGTTGTATTTTGCTTAAATTTGAGGTAGTTACATTGCTAATTTTATACCTCTTCGAATATTTGCACACATTGGCCAAAAATTGCTATTTCTTTGTGCACACGGGGAATACTGCATGCAGAGTGCACACATTGAGGTAGTGTTGCTCAGTGTGAAACACGTGGGAGGTACATGGAGTTAGACAATGAGTCCATCTAACCGTTAGTGATTAGCAATGGCTAATTTACTTACTTTAGCTAATAATCCCCTCACTTGTGGTTTATTAATATATATTAAAAACCCCCAGAAAACTTGCATACCTGTCAAACAATGATTTGTTTTGCATACCATTTTAAACAACTTTCCAATGCACTTCTATTTTAAATTGTCTTTTGTTTTCTTGTTATCCTTTGTTAAAAGTAAGGTTGTAAGTTCACAAGTGTGCACGTGTCTGCAGCACTATTTTGCAACATTGTTATACATTAGCAATATGGCAGCGCTATTTCTAGTCATGTAGCGCTCCAGACATGTGTATGATTCCTACCTAAATATCTCTTCAAAAGCAAATTTGATGGTAGTAGTAAATTGGAATAATTTTTTAAATTGTATTCTCTATCTGAAGCATTTGTTTTGCAGCAATAGAATGCGGAATACTATTTTCTTCCAAACCTTAGCAATGATTATTCATTTAATAATACACTGGTCAATCCAATTAGAGAATGTCACTATTACACTAATGTTAGTTAAGTAAACACTTACCTGGACCAAGTCGCATGATTTTGGGGAGGAGTCCTTTATAAAGTGCCAGAAACCTAGAAAAAAGGGAAAGTCAGCTGGAAAGCTCATTATGAATTATACCTGTATGTCACAATTATGAATAAGCAATATATTAATCTGCATAGAGAAATTTTTTTTGCACAAGATTTGATTTTCTCATTATTTAGATGTTTGTTAGATGTTTTGGAATCTGCTGATACAAGCAGGTAATAAGAATTCATTGTATTTAAAGACAAGCTCTTTCCCATTTCCAATAGGAGGTTGATTTTTGCTGATGCCTCTCGGTTACATACCCAGTTTATTTCTGCTGCGGTCTCTTGTTTACATAGACAGTTTATTTCTGCTGATGCCTCTTCGTTACATATACAGTTTATTACTGCTGCGGTTTGTTGTTTAAATATCCAGTACAGTAGTACTGAAAGTTTCAGTATTAGGGTGATTTTGACAGGCAAAATCAACTATTTTAAATGACAAAATAAAGGTGAAATAGCTTTTTGTAAACATTTTAGTACATCCATATATTGGAAACACATTAAAACAGTTCATGCTTAATGCACTACAGACTTACAGCTTATGTGATTAACTAGTAATATACTCAGCTGGTGTTGGAAACATGGAATAGTTACTCAGCAGATGTGGTCGAAAACATAAATTATGATTACCAGATAATTCCCTTCCATCTGTATGAGGAGAGTCCACGGCTTCATTCCTTACTTGTGGGAAATACTGAACCTGGCCACCAGGAGGAGGCAAAGACACCCCAGCCAAAGGCTTAAATACCTCCCCCACTCCCCTCATCCCCAAGTCATTCTGCAGAGGGAACAGTAGGAGAAATATCAGGGTATAAATGGTGCCAGAAGAACAAAAAAAAATGTTGGTCTGCCCAACGGAGAAAATGGGCGGGGGCCGTGGATTCTCCTCATACAGATGGAAAGGAAATGATCTGGTAAGCATAATTTATGATTTACATCTTAATATGAGGAGAGTCCATGGCTTCATTCCTTACTTGTGGGAAACACATACCCAAGCTGTAGAGGACACTGAATGAAAACGGGAGGGTAAAACGAGAGGCGGACCCTATTCTGAAGGCACCACAGTCTGCAAAATCTTTCTCCCAAAAGATGCTTCAGCAGAAGCAAAAACGTCAAACTTCTAAAAATTTTAAAAGGTATGTAAGGAGGAGCAGTTGGCCGCCTTACAACTCTGCTCCATAGATGCCTCATTCTTGAAGGCCCAAGAGGAAGCCACCACTCTAGTAGAATGAGCCTTAATCCTCTGAGGAGGCTTATGTCCCGCTGTTTTATAAGCTAAGCATATAATGCTCCTCAACCAAAAAGACAAGGAAGTGGGCGAGGCCTTCTGTACCTTAAGCTTCCCAGAATAGACAACAAACAAAGAAGAAGTCTGTCTAAACTCCTTAGTGGCTTGAAGATAAAACTTCAAGGCCCGAATCACATCCAAATTATGAAGCAACCGCTCCTTCGAAGAAGAAGGACTAGGACACAAGGAAGGAATAATAATCTCCTGATTGATGTTGCGATCAGAAACAACCTTAGGAAGAAAACCTAACCCAGTACAAAGAATAGCATTATCAGCATGGAATACTAAGTAAGGGGGCTCACATTGCAAGGCAGCCATCTCAGATACTCTGTGTGCCGAGGCAATAGCCAGTAAAAAGAGAACCTTCCAAGATAATAATTTAATGTCAAGGCCGTGCATAGGCTCAAACGGAGCCCTCTGCAAAACCTTAAAAACAACCTTTGGCTGGGGTGTCTTTGCCTCCTCCTGGTGGCCAGGTTCAGTATTTCCCACAAGTAAGGAATGAAGCCGTGGACTCTCCTCATATTAAGATGGAAACTAAGGTTATCCTCAACACAATAAACTTAAAGGGACATGAAACCCATATTTTTTCTTTCATGATTTAGAAAGAACATGCAATTTTAAACAACTTTATACTTTACTTCTGTTATCTAATTTGTGTCATTCTCTTGATATCCTTTGCTGAAAAGCATTTCTAGATAGGCTCAGTAGCTGCTGATTGGTGGCTGCACATAGATGCCTCGTGTGATTGGCTCACCCATGTGCATAGCTATTTCTTTAACAAAGGATATCTAAAGAATGAAGCAAATTAGATAATATAAGTAAATTAGAATGCTGTGTCCTCTATCTGAATCATAAAATCATTTTTTGGGGTTCAATGTCCCTTTAAGATGGAAACCAAGGTTATCCTCAACACAATAAACTTAAAGGGACATGAAACCCAAAACATTTCTTTTGTGATTTAGATAAGTTTACTTCTATTATTAAATTTGCTTCATTGTCTTGGTATCATTTGTTGAAAGAGCAGCAATGCACTACTGCTTTCTAACTGAACACATGGGTGAACCGATGACAATCGGTATATATATATGCAGCCACCAATCAGCAGCTAGAACCTAGGTTCTTTTTTTGCTCCTGAGCTTACCTAGATAAACCTTTCAGCAAAGGATAACAAGAAAATGAAGCAAATTAAATAGTAGAAGTAAATTGGAAAGTTGTTTAAAATTGTATGCTCTGTCTAAATCATGAATGTCTAATTATGACTTTACTGCCCCTTTAATGTCACAGTCTGACTTTATAAAACAAAATGGACAGATCCTTAAAGGGACAGTCAAGGCCAAAAAAAACTTTTATTTTTCAAATAGGACATGTAATTTTAAACAACTTTCCAATTTACTTTTATCAAAAATTTTGCTTTGTTCTCTTGGTATTCTAGTTGAGAGCAAACCTAGGAAGGCTCATATGATAATTTCTAAGCCCTTGAAGGCCGCCTCTTATCACATGCTTTTGTATTTGCTTTTCACAACAGGGGAGAGTAGTTCAGGTAAACCATATAGATAACATTGTAATCATGCCCGTGGGTTGTGGCAGACACTGCACTAATTGGCTAAACTGCAAGTCAATAGATAATAACTAAAAGTCATGTGATTAGGGGCGGTCAGAAGGTGCTTAGATACAAGATAGTCACAGCAGTAAAAAGTGTATTAATATAACAGTGTTGGTTATGCAAAACTGGGGAATGGATAATAAAGGGATTATCTATCTTTTTAAACAACAAAAATTCTGGTGTTGACTGTCCCTTTAATATGGTCAAATTCTATATCTGAGTCAATGATTTTATACATTTGTTATATTTAGTAAATATAGCCCAAATTGTATAATGATTGTACTAGGGAATACAAACACAACTTGGAAATGCCGCAAAATTCCATTGTGCTGGATATATCTATATACATAGTATATACATACACACACATTATCTATCTATACTCTGCTTCATTATAAATAGCAACAATGGGATAAGTAGCAATGTGAACATGTACATATCATGTGTGATAACATTTTCATACCCTTCTTCCTTATAAATAGTAACTATGGTCTTCCAACAGCTGCGATATTTAATCACGCCCAGTTCAGGTTGTGGCCCCTGAATCCGACTCTTGGCTACATCGAAAGGGATGTTAATGGTAGAGGCCAGTGTCCCTGAGGCTAAACCAATTGTGAACTTTCTTACGAATTCCAGTCTGGCATCCTATAATGGCAAGAACACAGATCATGCAATCAGGTTTCAAGATGTCACTGAATCAATCAAACTTAAACTGAGTCAAGCATTAGTTCGTCCGTATCAAATCCTCTAACAAATTACAGTCACACAAAGCTTTAAAAATCCAATCATACTTCAGGGAGATCTTTGTGCAACCACAGCTGGGGTGGAAACCCGCCAGCCCTAAAGCCGTGGTCTAGCTGCAAAGCAGCCTCCAAAAGAGGACAATTAAAATTACGATCTTTACAGGTGGATAAAAAAAAAGATACCAATGATTAGCCCAAGGCAGGATCTTCACCTGCAATAAAAAAAAAACTCCCCCCCTTATTGGTTTATTCTTTTTGGATGCGTATATAAGTTACAATTAAATATGTACTGCTTTAGCAAAACAGCTTGATTCTTAGCACAGCCCAGCTTTTACAGGATTGTTTTATATTATAGAAATAAAAAAAAACATTCTGATATGCCCCAAAAGGCAGCTTCCATTGGGAGTAAAGCTGTGGGTAAAGAGTTTCTCATCTGGTATAGGTATACTACTAATACTGTGTTTTCCTGCCTGTGTTGGTGGGGGAGACGTTATTTGCTCTGAGTTTGATACATGGCTTTAAGAGGATTGTGGGTAATGTGCCTTTAATCAGCAACCTGGCACCCAGCACAATAGGCTTCTTGCAGAGAGATGCGGGAGGATTTCCGTGGGTTGCTACGTTTCTTCCCTGACAATCCCATTGGCTCTGTTTTCGCACATGATCCAAATCGCCTGCGGGCAAATTTCCTCACACAGGATTCATAAATACAGTCCATAACGAGACTCTGGTTTCAGCATATGGGGATGATTTGTGTAATTGGCCTTTACAATGTACTTAGTATTACTGTATCAAAACACAAGAAACCTGAGCGCTCTATTAGCTAATTGGCCAGAATATTTTACAAATGACAGCAAGCCCTGCACCAGGAAGCTCACTAAAAATGTGTATGTGTCCACAAGACCCCCAAATGTTAAATTAAATAAAGACAGAAAGAAAACACACACACACTCACACAAGCTTGTCGCTGGCCTGCAGGTTTTTTCCACATTTCTCCTCAGATGTCGCAGATCTGTCAGCAGGAAATGTTCTCCCACTACTAAACTAACAAGCTTGCTGTGGTAATACACTGTGGGGACATAGCCTTGAATTAAATAGCTACTACACACTGCTGAGGTTACACTATTGCGTCTTAAAAGAATGTTCCTGTCATTAATAAAGTGAAAAAACACACCAAATGTACACAGTTATTAATCCGCTTTCTGATGTAAAGTGTTTTATGTATAATTTCTTCCTTGAAAACAGCACCTGAAAAAGCAGGTAAAATAGAGTGCAATTATTCACCCACAGATGATGTAGACTGTCGCAGAGCTTTCCACTCACACTAGAAGACACTGTGACACACTATTTGAGGTCTGTTCTCCTGATCACATTATAGATCAGTAAAATCATATTATGAAATGGGGGAAAAAATTACACTGCAAATCTGTACCTGTATGATTACCCAGGCTCAGAAATTTCAACAATTTTATATTTTTCATATATAATAACTTCAAGCACTAAAATGTTAATGGTGAAATTGTTAAATAATCTTACATAAAATGTTAAATCTCTCTCTCTCTCTCTCTCTCTCTCTCTCTCTCTCTCTCTCTATATATATATATATATATATATATTAAAGGGTGTGAAAGCATGTGCTATTGGAAATATAGCTCTTAAATGGCCACTAAAGTCAAAATTAAAGCTCCCAGTTTAGCACTGTTAAAACAGATAGCTGGAACACCCACTGAAAGTGCTTCTATAGCAAAAGAAGCAGACACTTCCCCCTCCACCCTTCCTCTGCATATGAAAAGTCTCTTTACACAAACAGGAGCAAGCTGGAGTAGGTATACATCAGTATTCTCTGTTATTTAAAAATAAGCAAAACTATACTTTTTTTTTTTAAAGCGGTATAGGCTATATAAATGGATAGTGTATAATGTCCCTTTAAAGTTTCATGATTCAGATAGAACATGCAATAAAAAAAATAATATACTTTCCATTATACTTCCATTATCAAAACGTGCACATTATTTTTATATGCACTCTGAGGCTGCAGCTTCTACTGAGCATGTGCAAAAGTGCACAGTATATACATATATGCATCTTGTGATTGGCTGATGGCTGTCACATGATACGTGGGAGAGATAATTGGATTAACTTTGAAATTTGCCAGAAAATATTCCACTGCTCATTTCACATTCATAATAAGTGTTATTGCATTGTATTTTTATTGTGTATGTCAATTATTTAACGCTACTGTATTTAGTGGTTCTTTAAAGTGACACTCAAGTCAAAATTAAACTTTCATTATTCAGATAGAACATGTAATTTTAAACAACTTTCCAATTTACTTCCATTAACAAAATGTGCACAGTCTTTTTATATAAAAATGTTTTGAGTCACTGGCTCCTACTGAGCACGTGCAAGAATTCACAGAATAAAACGTGTATGCATTTCTGATTGGCTGATGGCTGTCACATGGTACAGGGGGAGTGAAAATAGACATAACTTTAAAATTGTCAGAAAAAAATCTACTACTCATTTGATGTTCAGACTAAGTGCTATTGCATTGTCTTGTTATCTTGCATTTGTTTATTATGCAAATCTACTGTGTTTACTGGTCATTTAAAGGAACATAAAAGTAAAAAATAAACTTGTTTTGGCAACAGTATTTGCAACACTGTTTGTAACAGTTTTACCAATAATTAAATTTTAGGGTAATCTTTTATACAAAGAATGAAAGTTGCATGAAAATAATTACAACTCTAACTTCTACGTTAAGACACACCCATTTTAAACATTCTTTATATGGTGGTAAATAAATCTGATCAGTCGTAAAAGTTCTCTTAATGATGAAGATGGGGCAGCCATTTCTAACCTGAATATACTTTCTAATAATTTCTTTGTCCACCCCTTCCTTGACCATCTTAGTCCAAGTTTGAGTTAACCTAAATAAGAACTTCCTGTGTACTACAGTATTATATAAAAAAGAAATGGAGAATAATCCTAACACAAAAAGTATTGCCAAATCATTTAGACTCTAATGTACATTTCATAGTTTCCTACAGTAACTTTTTATCTGGAGATAAAAAATGAATATTTTCTATATAAAATTCCTTTTGAAGACTTTCAAAAGATTTAACCTGATGTAATTCTTGATCTATTATTTGTCCTATTTAAATCAATCCATTCGGTTTCCATAATTCAAATGGATTAGTTGTAATTCCTGGGATAAATTCCCGCGTTACCTATAATAGGTAAATATTCAGATTCTTAAGGACTCCCTCTCTCTAATAATTGGAGATAAGTTTTTAAAGGACCAGTAAATACAGAAGATTTGCATAATCAACAAATGCATGATAAAAAGACAATGCAATAGCACTTGAGTAGTAGATTTGTTTTCTGACAAATTTCAAAGTTATCATATGGCAGCCATCAGCCAATCACAAATGTATATACTGTACATATATTCTTTGAATTCTTGCACATGCTCAGTAGGAGCTGGTGACTCACAAAGTGTATTTATAAAAAGACTGAATATTTTGTTAATGGAAGTAAATTGTTGTTTAAAATTGCCTGCTCTATCTGAATCATGAAACTTTAATTTTGAATTAAATGTTCCTTTAATGTTTAAGTGTGGTAGAGCTTTTAATAAAAAATGTTTTTTTACTCTCTATCTATAAAAGTAAAATTATTACTTTCAGCTATCCAGTCTTATACCCATTTTGGGATAGCTTAGGAGTGATAAATAACCAGCCATTACAAGCGTCGTGGTACCAATTAGCTCTAAGAAAATTATCCAAAGATCTGACCTCTGGTTAATTTTCTAAAAGTGCCCCAAATGCCCCCAAAAATTTAAGGGAAAAAAGCTATTTTTTCCCATAAACAAATACTGTACTAGGCAGTTTAAAGGGGTTAAAAGTGGCGTGTAAGAAAAAAAAACGGCACTGAAAAGTACCTTTACATTGCGTTCTATGGGAACTGTGTGTTCCCAGTAAATATACATGTACAGTGCTCAGCATAAATGAGTACACCCCTTTTGAAAAGTAAGAATTGAATCAATATCTCAATGAACACAAGAACAATTTCCAGAATTTTGATACAACTGAGTTTTATAGAACATTTGTTTAGCTCATTACATGAAAGTAAGGTTAATAATATATCTTAGATTACAAAATCTTCAGGTTTACTCAAAGTAAGTGATGCCCAAATGAATACACCTCACAACAAAAACTACTACATCTAGTATTTTGTATGACCTCCATGATTTGTAAAGACAGCACCAACTATGCATGGAATGAACAAGTTGGCAACATTTTGCAACATCTATATTTTTCCATTCTTCAAGAATGACCTTTTTTAGAGCCTGGATGCTGGATGGAGAGTGATTCTCAACTTTTCTCTTTAGAATTCCCCATAGGTGTTCGATTGGGTTCACTTTAGGAGACATACTTGGCCACTGCATCACTTTCACCTGTTCTTCTTCAGAAATACAACAGTGGCCTTAGATGTGTGTTTTGGATCATTGTCATGTTGGAAAACTGCACAGCGAGCAAGGGCACAAAGTGATGGTAGCATCTTCTCTTTCAATATAGAGCAGTAAATCTGTGAAATAATGATACTATCAATAAAATGCAGCTCCCGGACACCAGCAGCACTCATGAAGCCACACAGAAGGAAATTGCCACCACCATGTTTCACTGTAGGTACCATGCATTTTTCATTGTACGCCTCAAATTTGTGACATCATACAGTTTTGAAGCCATCAGTTCCAAAAAAATGTATCTTGGTCTCATCACTCCAGAGTACAAAGTCCCAGTAGTCTTCTTCTTTTTTATCATGTGCCCTGGCAAATTTTAGGCAGGCATTTTTGTGCATGGGCTTTAGGAGAGGCTTCCTTCGTGGACGACACCCATGTATGCCATTCCTCTGCAGTGTACGCCGTATTGTGTCACAGGAAACAATCACCCCAGTTTGGCTTTCTACTTCTTTAGCTAACTGCAGTGAACTTGCATGGCTATTTTGTTCAACACTTCTCATTTGCTCCTTGTTGTGGGTGCAAATTAACAAATCTAGGTTACAAACAATGGCCCACATTTGTGGGAGTATTTTGTAGTATAGTGTCCCATAGAATATGTTGTTTCTTACTTACTCTGTAATCTAACTGAATATTTATTAGGAATGTGCATTTGGGTGCGTCTGTAGCATCGGAATGTAGAAGAAGGTGGCCACCACTTTTTCAAAGAAAACCTTTGTAAGTAAAGTTTTTTTGACAAATCTGTAACGGTGTACTCATTTATGCTGAGCACTGTATATACACATATTAACACATAAAAATATATGTATATCAGCATATACATATGTATTTACTAACTGCTGCACATCACTGAGCTACTTGCCCCCCTTCACTGTGCTTAGGTTCTGTGCCGTGTCTGACGGCATCATAACATGGCTCCCATTGGAGCCTATGGAAGCGCGCTCTCATGCACCTAACTCGTAAAACCAGCGCACATTAGCATGCACTGACCGCAAATATCGCTTTAGCGTAAGCAATATTTTGCTCTCAACTCATAATCTGGCCCTTTATTTGCAAATCCAAAGATATATTTCAAAACTAGGTAATGCTAGCCCACCAATTTTCTTTGATAATATTAATCTCTTCATACTAAATTTTGATCTCTGTTTACACTATAACAATTCCTTCATTTCCATTCTTAATGTAATTACCTCTTTTTTCTTTATTGCCAATGGAACATCTTGCATAAGATATAGGATTTTACAAAGAATAACCATTTTAATCAGATTACTCTTACTAGATAAAGTTATAGGTAACTTTGTCCATGTTCTGATTTCAGAATAACTGAATCTGTACCAGTGTTGTGGAGATTAATTAGTTATTTTGTCTGTTTTTGCTGTAAAATGCATCCAAAAAAATGTGCTTGTTCCACTACCTCCAAGGAGCTGGCTTGCCTCCATCATATTACAGTATTCAACACAGTGATTGGTTAGCTCAGAAGAGCAATTCATTTACATATGTCCCTGACTGACCACAGCAAAGAAGACTATGAACTGTTTAGTCAGTTCACGGCCTTCTTTGCTGTGACCATTCTGCTGCTCTACTGTCCCTAAAACAGCTTTCTCTTTCCTAGAATTGTCACAGTTTCCAAACAGGAACTGGCCAACTCAGCTCTCCAAAACTCCACCCATGGTCTGCCCAAACCTGCCCACAGAATATATATGAATCCACCATCCCAGCAATAACGCACACACAGAAAAAGTTTCCCTCACTAAGAGATAGTATTCCAGCCCTGGAAGTAATTGAGGAAATGTTAGGAGGTATTCAATACATATTAGGAGGATAGGCATTTGACTGCTTCAGTAGTAGAAGTGTTGCACTTTAATTGGAATAAATGGAGCCCTGAAAGGAGCCGAATGCAGCAAGTGGCCACCTTCTTCCACATTCCAATGCTACAGACGCATCCGAATGCACATTTCTAATAAATATTCAGTTAGAGTACAGATTTTTCAACTATATATCCTGCTTCTTCACAAAATGAAATATGCTCTGCACACCTTGACAATCAATGTTTTTTTTTTTGTAAAGGGTAATTATGTTGCAAAAATGATGTTCTGTCATTTGTTAGAGCATGTAATTTCAGCACTACCGACCCGACAACTGTGTGTGTTAAATCCCTGAAAAGGGGTACTGCTAGTAAAGTGTGTAAATCTGCAGACTGGCTGAAAGGAGAAGATTATTATTATTACATGCTCAAGCATCCTAGGCACTTGTATATGGAATTTACAGCCACTCTCTTGTGCAAATATGGTACAGACACTTTTTAGACTCAGATAGCTACAAGGCTTCTTAAAGGGACATGAAACCCAAAATTGTTCATTTATGATTCATACAATTCCAACTTTCCAATTTACTTAGACTATTAAATTTTCTTAGTTCTATTGACATTTTGTGTTGAAAAGCATACATAGGTAGGCTTAGGAGCTGAGAGCTAGCTGCTAATTGGTTGCTGCGGATATACTCCTCATCTCATTGGCTTACTGATGTATTCGGGAAGCTCCCAGTAGTTGTTTGCTGTCCTTCAATTAAGGATACCAAGAGAATGAAGCAAACATTATAAAGGAAGTAAATTGGAAAGTTGTTTTAAAATGTATGCTCTGCCTAAATCATAGAAGAAAAAAAATTGGGTTTCATGTCCATTTAAGGCCTCCTTATTGGAATGGCCAAGTCTACCTTCCCTAAGGTCTTAAGACTTATCCTGCCCACTGTGAGGACTTAAAGATTAGTACTGGATAGGTCACACTGCATTCGCTCTTGGATCACCGCAAGTAATATTTTGTCCTATTAAAAAGCTGGTAATGTGAATTGATCATGTGCGGTTAGATAGAGTTTGAATGCTTAAAATTGCTTTGTTCTATCAGGTGATGCCGGGTATGGATGCAGGGCTTGATTAACAATATTTACTGTAACCATTTACATACAGCAACATTGCTTTTTATGGTCTACCAACACTGCACTTGGTTAATGATTGGAGGGCATACACTTCCCTAGGAGGCGAGAAAAAAAAGGAGGATAACCTTGTCCATAGCATTTCAGTGCTATAATCATTCTTCCCTGATAATTAATACATATCAAATATATAATGAATATATGTGATGTTAAAACAAACAATCAAAATAAAAACAATATCTTTTATTGGATATTGAATGTGTATCACATTCCTAGGTATCAACTCCTTTGCAGAACAATGTATTTCAGTACTGGAAGTAGAGAAATAAAACAGGTTGATCAATAATCAGGAAGTGGAAGATACATTAAAAAACAAAGGCTCTACAAAGAAAAGGCTATGCACAAAATCAAAGTGGCCCAAAAAGGAGCTAAATGGAGCACTAATCAACAGTTCTAAGTGAATAGAAAATGACTAAAAAACTACCCTATGAACTTTAGTTTGGAGTTTCCCAGAACGTGTGAGAATGCGGTCACGTAGGGAAATGTTTATGGTCAAATAAGATAAAAAAAAAAAGGCCTTTCTGGACAGAAATCCAACTGCTTTGTGTGGCACATACCTAATACTCTCCAGGCCTTAATACACAGCAATTACAGCAATGGGATATAGTGGTGACAGCATTGTACTGTGAAAATGCTTCTCATAATCAGGGATTATCAATATTATTAAAAATCTATTGCAAAACGTGAACATTGTGGTCCAACCAGTAGGGACAATATAAAACTTTACACTTTAAATTGATTTTGGAGTTTCCATTTAAATAAAACACACACAGGCACACTCAACTCAACAATTTAGTGCAATTTAGTAATATCAAGGATCTGAATATTTTAGCAGTGGATTAATTTGATCTATCTATCTATCTATCTATCTATCTATCTATCTATCTATCTATCTATCACACAGAGCATGTTTATATTAAGCCACTTTAACAAAATAGCAAACATCTTTTCTTAACCCTCCAATAACTATGCTGGGTTTTAAGACTGATAAGTTGAATAATAATGGTATGGGGAGGTATTTATCCCATTCTAACAAAACAGCAGTATTTAGTAACTTAAATGGACAGTCAAGTCCCAAAAAAACTTTCATGATTTAAATAGGGAATGTAATTTTAAACAACTTTCCAATTTACTTTTATCACCAATTTTGCTTTGTTCTCTTGGTATTCTTAGTTTAAAGCTAAACCTAGGAAGGCTTATATGATAATTTCTAAGCCCTTGAAGTCTGTCTCTTATCACATGCTTTTTTATTTGCTTTTCACAACAGGGGAGAGCTAGTTCATGTCAGTCATATAGATAACATTGTGATCACGCCCGTGGCTTGTGGCAGACACTGCACTAATTGGCTAAAATAAAAGTCAATAGATAATAAATTAAATGTCATGTGATCAGGGGGCTGTCAGAAGATGCTTAGATACAAGTTAATCACAAAGGTAAAAGGTATATTAAAGGGACACTGAACCCAAATTTTTTCATTTATAATTCAGAAAGAGCATGCAATTTTAAGCAACTTTCTAATTTACTCCTATTATCAATTTTTCCTCGTTCTCTTGCTATCATTTTTAAAAAAATAAGGCATCTAAGCTTTTTTGGTTTCAGTACTCTGGACAGCACTTTTTTATTGGTGGATGAAATTATCCACCAATCAGCAAGGACAACCCAGGTTGTTCACCAAAAATGGGCCGGCATCTAAACTTACATTCTTGCATTTCAAATAAAGATACCAAGAGAATGAAGATAATTTGATAATAGGAGTAATTTCGAAATTTGCTTGAAATGTCATGCTCAATCTGAATCACGAAATTAATTTTTTGGGTACAGTGTCCCTTTAATATAACTGTTGGTTATGCAAAACTGGTGAATGGGTAATAAAGGGATTATCTATCTTTTTAAACAACAACAATTCTGGTGTTGACTGTCCCTTTAAGATCAGATAATATTCATGCCAAACAACATAGTTGAAGATCTTAAGATTTATTTATTTACAAAAAGATGAAGCTGTTACCGGTTTCATTACATTATTATGAGTGGATTAATCTTCAGAGCAGAATTATAACAGCATGTTATTTATTTATTTTTTTAAGGGAAATGTATTTCCTTAAGTCACTGCTTGCAAGAAGCTAGATTTCTCTTGGCCTGGGACTAATAGGGTTAAATCTGCTAATCAAAGTACGCGGCTCCTCTGATTGCAGAGACAGATGGGCGATCAGCGCAGTTTTATGGCGTTTGAGAGGCTGCAGGGTTTATGGTAAACAGAGCCAAGGGTTTAGCTGTTCTATGGTCTGCTGCGGCCGACAGAGCATATGAAAAACGATTCAGTATTTTCTGACTTCCAAGTCACACATGCCGATCCCATCAGTGCCGCCCCCCGGCTCAAAGACTTTTATTGTTTTTGGCAAAAATGACCTGCAAACAGCTTTAATTGGGATGCAAATTTAATGCCCAGTTTAAGGCCGCTGACAGCTTGAAGCTCACATAGTCCTTTCGGCATCTGGAAGTTTATACTGCCTGTGATACAGCGGCCACAAGTGTGAAGCATGAAGGGTCTTGGGTAGAAGTTTTGTAGTCACTTCTTGGAAATTATGTACCTTGCGGTTTTTCTCTCTTGGGATGAAGAACTGGCAGGAGGTGCTAGGCAAAGGAACTTGCAGTTTAAATACAACTTGGTCTCAGAATGGACTGTTCAAGATGAAGAAATAACATTTATATGAACCAAAAACTGAAGCTGTAATACTGTACAAAATGCAACATGATGCAAGAAGGACACGTTTTTAGTTTTCATGGAAAATGAATGATGATCTGAAGTCTAGCAAATATATCCTGCAGCAAAGCTACAAAATGAACTTAGCAGCTTTCTAGCACTAGTCGTGGTGCTGAAAAGAATATAGGGATTAGAATGCGTTGGCGTAATATCTGCTTGAGCACTTTTAAGACTTGCTGCAGAATAATGGCAGAATAAAGTTTTGGAAAAAAAATCTGCTCCTTGAAAGTATGCAAATTTGATCCGCCTTTATACAAATAGAAGTATTTTAGTAAAACTCAATAAGAAAAAAAAATAGAGATCATTTTGAAAAAAACATGAATTAAGCATCAAACAATTATAAAATAATGAAGTAGTATTTTACAAAAACAGAAATCAATACATGGAATGCTTCCCAGCAGATGTGGCATATGAAAAGAATTCAAAAAGCTCTGAATAAACACCTAGGACCAGATGATCAAATGTTTGCAAGCAACAACGTGAAAAACCACGTTCAGTCTCGCAGAAACACTTTGGTGCAATTATCCAAGAAAATGGGCTGTCCCGGCGAGTGGCGAGCTGTCTCCCATAGAAATAATGAGAGCTCTCTGCTATGTAAAACTCGCAATGGAGTACGGTGTACACTGGAAGAACCTGGCCTATGTATAAACTTTAATATTACACCTAATACAAATACGGTTTTCAGTACACTGTACCTTTAATTCTTTGTTTTTTCATATGCATAGGTTTTCCTTTCAGAGTAATTAGCGCTGGAGTATTTTGATAAAAGCGTGCCATATTTTAAGTTGCAAGAAAAAACAGTGAGATGTGTAGGGCGGAAATGTTTAGACAATTTTGCTTGGATTTAAGAGACAATATCATACACGCCCATGGAATGCCCATTTTATGATAAAAATAACAATTATGCTTTTCATTTTTTACTTATAATTAAAATTTCTACGTGTTTTGTTGCACATCCAGGGTACTTAATGGGACATTCCAGCCCAAATTAAAAAGCACATGGGTGCATTTCAGTTTTGAGCAAAAATGCTTCTAATAAAAGCTATAGCTGTTTCAAACGTGTATTTAAGTATGCTCCGTGCACCAGCATTTTAAACACAGCACTTGCTCAGACAGCCTAAATTGCTTGTATCATCTGGTAATTACTCAATTTGTTAATGGCTCACATGATACAAGACCTACTGGTGTTCTGAGTAGCTGCAGTATTTAAAATGCTGGTTCACTGACAATATCTAGCTATGCTTCACATGCACGTGCAGAGAAAAATGCTCACACTAAAACAGCGATAACTTTTACCAGAAGCATTTTTGCCAATACATTTATATTACAAATATGTTTCTATACAAAGGAGTAATTCATCTATGTGCATTTAAATTTTGACTGGAATGCCCCTTCAAATTACAATTTATGCTGTGCACATTTAAAGGGACATGAAACACAAACATGTTTTCTTTGGAGATTCCGATAGAGCATACAATTTAAAACAACTTTCCAATTCACTTCTAATAATGTTTTGCTTTGTTCTCTTGCTATCCTTTGCCAAAGCATAAACCTAGGTAGGCTGATATGAAGATCAGGAGTGGGAGTGTGTCTTTAGAAGTCTATGACAGAAGTATTTGCAATATTGTATAAAACTGCAATAAACAATGTTTCAAACACTGCTTCATACTCCTGAGCACTCATTGGAATACTCTTTAACAAAGAATAACAAGAGAACTTAGCAAAATTGATGACAGAAGTAAATTGGAAAGTTCTTTAAAATGTCATACTCTATCCAATCAATTTACGTTTTAAATTTTACTTACATCTTTGAATGCCACAAACAACCCTTGGTTTAATTATATTCAGCACAGAAAATCATTCCACTACATAAGAGACTGCAATGCAAAATTGTTGAATTCAACTTGGGTAATTTTAAACTTCTATTTCAAAACCATTCCAATCAATTTGAATTATATACACAATATAACAAGAAAATCTGGCTAAATATTTGAAAAGTTATAATAGGATAGGCTTCATTTTCAAAGCCTTTCCAGTTCATGAGAATTATTACCTAAAGTAGTAAACAGTATGGCCCCTAGTTATCAAGCCGTCAACCTCAAATAAGCTGTGGCGAGGCTGATTCGCCTAAGTTATCAAGCCCTAGACACAGACCGACACAGATCGATTCTTACGTCACTCCAGATGTTCCGCACAATCTGACTACTTTTGCTAGTTATCAAAAAACTAGCAGGTACGCTCGGCACTTTTCCGGCCCAGCGTACCTGGTTTTCAATCCGCCGCCGCGGATCCCATAGAAATCAATGGGAGTCTGACCATAGCGAAAGTTCATGTTCGCTGCTGCCAGACATCCCATTGATTCCTATGGGAGATGTCTACACCTAACACCCGAGTCTAAACACCCTTAATCTGTCCCCCCTACACCGCCGCAACTAAATAAAGTGTTTACCCCCTAAACCGACGCTCCCGGAGCCCACCGCAAGCCATAATAAATATGTTAACCCCTAAACCGCCACTCCCGGTCCCCGCCGCAACTATAATATATGTATTAACCCCTAAACCGCCGCTCCCGGACCCCGCCGCCACCTACATTATACCTATTAACCCCTATCCTGCCCCCCCTACACCACCGCCACTATAATAAATTTATTAACCCCTATCCTTCCCCCCTACACCGCCGCCACTGTAATAAAATTATTAACGCCTAAACCTAAGTCTAACATTAACCCTAACACCCCCCTAACTTAAATATGAATTAAATAAATCTAAATAATATTTCTCTTATTAACTAAATTAATCCTATTTAAAACTAAATTTTAAAATAAACCCTAATATAGCTACAATATAAATAATAATTATATTGTAGCTATCTTAGGATTTATTTTTATTTTACAGACAACTTTCAATTTATTTTAACTAGGTACAATAACTATTAAATAGTTATTAACTATTTAATAGCTACCTAGTTAAAATAAAGAGAAATTAACCTGTAAAATAAAAACTAACCTAAGTTACAATTACACCTAACACTACACTATACTTTAATAAATTATTCCTATTTAAAACTAAATACTTACCCGTAAAATAAACCCTAAGATAGCTACAATGTAATTAATAATTACATTGTAGCTATTTTAGGATTTATATTTATTTTACAGGTAACTTTGTATTTATTTTAGCTAGTTAGAATAGTTATTAAATAGTTATTAACTATTTAATAACTACCTAGCTAAAAGAAATACAAAATTACCTGTAAAATAAATCCTAACCTAAGTTACAATTAAACCTAACACTACACTATCATTAAATTAATTAAATAAATTAGCTACAAATAACTACAATTAAATTCAATTAAATAAATTAACTAAAGTACAAAAAATAAAAAAAGCTAAGTTACAAAAAAATAAAAAAAATAAGTTACAAACATTTAAAAAATATTACAACAATTTTAAAGCTACTTACACCTAATCTAAGCCCCCTAATAAAATAACAAAGCCCCCCAAAATAAAAAAAATTCCCTACCCTATTTCTACATTAAAAAGTTACCAGCTCTATTACCTTACCAGCCCTTAAAAGGGCCTTTTGCGGGGCATGCCCCAAAGAAAACGGCTCTTTTGCCTGTTAAATAAAAATACAACCCCCCAACATTACAACCCACCACCCACGTACCCCTAATCTAACCCAAACCCCAATTAAATAAACCTAACACTACCCCCCTGAAAATCATCCTACCTTGAGCCGTCTTCAGCCAGCCGACCACCGATGGAACCGAAGAGGAGATCCGGAGCGGCAGAAGTCATCATCCAAGGGGCACTGAAGAAGTCTTCCATCCGATTGAAGTCAACATCCAGGCGGCGCTGAAGAAGTCTTCCATCCGATAGAAGTCTTCATCCATGCGGCGTCTTCAATGTTCATCCATCCGGAGCGGAGCCATCTTCAGACGAGCCGACGCAGAGCCATCCTCTTCTTCCCGACGACTAACGACGAATGAAGGTTCCTTTAAGGGACGTCATCCAAGATGGCGTCCCTTCAATTCCGATTGGCTGATAGGATTCTCTCAGCCAATCGGAATTAAGGTAGGAAAAATCTGATTGGCTGATTGAACAGCCAATAGATCGGAACAGCCAATAGAATTCAAGCTCAATCTGATTGGCTGATTGGATCAGCCAATCGGATTGAACTTCAATCTGATTAGCTGATTTAATCAGCCAATCAGATTTTTCCTACCTTAATTCCGATTGGTTGATAGAATCCTATCAGCCAATCGGAATTGAAGGGACGCCATCTTGGATGACGTTCCTTAAAGGAACCTTCATTCATCGTTAGTCATCGGGAAGAAGAGGATGGCTTCGCGTCGGCTCGTCTGAAGATGGCTCCGCTCCGGATGGATGAAGATTGAAGACGCCGCATGGATGAAGACTTCTATCGAATGGAAGACCTCTTAAGCGCCGCCTGGATGTTGACTTCAATCGGATGGAAGACTTCTTCAGCGCCCCTTGGATGATGACTTCTGCCGCTCCGGATCTCCTCTTCGGTTCCATCGGTGGTCGGCTGGCTGAAGACGGCTCAAGGTAGGATGATCTTCAGGGGGGTAGTGTTAGGTTTATTTAAGGGGGGTTTGGGTTAGATTAGGGGTATGTGGGTGGTGGGTTATAATTTGGGGGGGTTGTATTTTTATTTTACAGGCAAAAGAGCTGTTTTCTTTGGGGCATGCCCCGCAAAAGGCCCTTTTAAGGGCTGGTAAGGTAATAGAGCTGGTAACTTTTTAATGTAGAATAGGGTAGGGAATTTTTTTATTTTGGGGGGCTTTGTTATTTTATTAGGGGGCTTAGATTAGGTGTAAGTAGCTTAAAATTGTTGTAATATTTTTTAAATGTTTGTAACTTATTTTTTATTTTTTGTAACTTAGCTTTTTTTATTTTTTTGTACTTTAGTTAGTTTATTTAATTGAATTTAATTGTAGTTATTTGTAGGTAATTTATTTAATTAATTTAATGATAGTGTAGTGTTAGGTTTAATTGTAACTTAGGTTAGGATTTATTTTACAGGTAATTTTGTATTTCTTTTAGCTAGGTAGTTATTAAATAGTTAATAACTTTTTAATAACTATTCTAACTAGCTAAAATAAATAAAAAGTTACCTGTAAAATAAATATAAATCCTAAAATAGCTACAATGTAATTATTAATTACATTGTAGCTATCTTAGGGTTTATTTTACAGGTAAGCATTTAGTTTTAAATAGGAATAATTTATTAAAGTATAGTGTAGTGTTAGGTGTAATTGTAACTTAGGTTAGTTTTTATTTTACAGGTTAATTTCTCTTTATTTTAACTAGGTAGCTATTAAATAGTTATTAACTATTTAATAGCTATTGTACCTAGTTAAAATAAATTGAAAGTTGTCTGTAAAATAAAAATAAATCCTAAGATAGCTACAATATAATTATTATTTATATTGTAGCTATATTAGGGTTTATTTTAAAGGTAAGTATTTAGTTTTAAATAGGATTAATTTAGTTAATAAGAGAAATATTATTTAGATTTATTTAATTAATATTTAAGTTAGGGGGTGTTAGGGTTAGTGTTAGACTTAGGTTTAGGGGTTAATAATTTTATTACAGTGGCGGCGGTGTAGGGGGGGCAGGATAGGGGTTAATACATTTATTATAGGTGGCAACGGTGTAGGGGGGCAGATTAGGGGTTAATAAGTTTAATATAGGTGGTGGCGGGGTCCGGGAGCGGCGGTTTAGGGGTTAACCTATTTATTTAGTTGCGGCGAGGTCAGGGATCCGCAGGATAGGGGTTAATAACTTTATTATAGAGGGCGGCGGTATAGGGGGGCAGGATAGGGGTTACTAGGTATAATGTAGGTGGCGGCGGTGTCCAGGAGCGGCCGTTTAGGGGTTAATACATTTATTATAGTTGCAGAGGTGTCCGGGTGCGGCGGTTTAGGGGTTAATAACTTTATTTAGTTGCAGGGGGCTCCGGGCGCTTCGGTATAGGGGGTAGAACAGTGTAGTTAGTGTGGGTGCTTAGTGACAGCTTTTCAATAAAGCTATCAAAAAGCAGAAGAGCAGCAAGATCGGATGAGTGATAACTCTCACAGTCCGCTGCTCATCGCCCCGTACTTGGTGCGCGGCTTTTTGACAGATTTTTTGATAACTTAGGCGAAATTTTTCAGGTCCACGGCGGCGATGGTAGGCGAGCTTAGGTGGGTGTATTGGGCCGGCGAAGGCAGGTAAAGTAGACACGTTGATAACTAAAGGCCGATAACTGTTAAATCTAGTTAAAGGGACAGTAAACAAAAATATTTTTTGTTTTTTAAAGAAAGTTAAATATCAGTGTTTAAATATAGTTTCTTGCATGCAAGTTTTCAAATGTAAATTGAATAGTGTCTTTTAGCACCCTGCAAGGTGCTGCTAAATAAAGGCAATGCAAGCACCTAGATGAATACTGGCCTCTGTAAAAGTATTTTCCTACAGTGAGCACACATAAAAGTTCAGTATCTGATAAATACTAGCTAAATGGTTGCTGTGAAAACCAGCTTGCAGTATACTGGAGTGGCTCATCAATCTGTGAGTTGGCTGCATGCACCTTCTATATACAAGTTTAATCACAAATAATCACGTAATGCAGTGCCCCTTTTTTCTATTTGCTTACTTACAGATTATATCAAGTCATTTTCCGGGTGGTCTAAACAGAGAAGCCTGATCTTCACTACTAGTGCAATTACAGATATTCTCAACTGTGACTACATTATAGAGACTACTCTGTGTTCACCAAATAATGGGTGATATGCATTTAATTAATTGTACATTTTGTCTATTAGAATAGAAGTGCACCCCTTATAACTACAATTCACTTATAAGTGGTCCATATTTTGTTTTCACAATATATAAAAAACATAATGTATGCTTACCTGATATATTAATTTCTTTCATGGTGATGAGAGTCCACAATCCATTACTCCTGGGAATTACTCTTCCCTGCCACTAGGAGGAGACAAAAAGAAAAGACTCCCTTTTTAATAGAGGCCAACTCTGAAGAGCAGAGAGTTCTAAAATATTTATTTGCAACCTTACCTCCCAAACCCCCTGTGCTCTCAGAGCCTTGCAGACAGCTCCCCAAAAAGAAAAAAAACGTGCATCTATAGTGATCACAGTCCAAGTAGGACGAACAAAATAAGTCCCCTTCATAATAAGCTTATGATTCAGCCACCAAGACAGGAACTGACCTGTTCTGTGAACCATAAAGATTTCCTGAGACAGCTGAGTATTATCCCTGCATTGTCGAAACATGTAAAGTTGAAGAGGCCTCATGTGAAAATTAGCAAATGGCATCCAATGCAGCAATCATGAGACCTAATACCTCCATACAAAGAGCAACTGAGGGAAAGAAAGAGGCTGAAGGTTTTGACAGGTTTAAACCAGCTTCAGCGTTCCCAGATCTGTTAAATACAGTGGAAACTGAATCTATCTGAACCCCCAGAAAAGTAACCTTTGTCTGATGAACCAAAGAACTATTTGGAAAATTCTCTTATAACAGAAGAGATGGCCAAAAGGAACCAAATCTTCCAAAAATGAAAGCTTAAAAACTACTGTATGCATAGGCTCAAACGGAGGAGCCTGCAAAACATCAAAATCAAACCCAGGCAGCAATGTGGAGAGATTGGCATAACAAGCTTTATTTTGGCCAAAAATCTGAATAAAAGACTATGAAAATCTGAAAGATAAACAAATGTTCCTAATGAAAAAAAAAAACTGAAAAGAGCAGACAACTGTCCTTTCAATAGACTAGGAGATAAACCCTTATCCAATCCAACCTGCACAAAGAAATTCTGAAAGAATAGCATTAAGGAATAAAAGGGCCTAACAGACCCTAGTAAGAAAGCTTCCTAGACACAAGCTTCTGAGCCAGAAAACATATAGCTAGATTTAGAGTTCTGCGGCCAAAGGGGTGCGTTAGCTACGCGTGTATTTTTTCCCCCGAACCTTTTAAATACCGCTGGTATTTAGAGTTCTCTGAAGGGCTGTGTTAGGCTTCAAAAAGGGAGCGTAGAGCATAATTTACCGCCACTTCAACTCTAAATACCAGCAGTGCTTACGGACGCGGCCAGCTTCAAAAACGTGCTTGTGCACGATTCCCCCATAGGAAACAATGGGGCAGTTTGAGCTGAAAAAATACCTAACACCTGCAAAAAAGCAGCGTTCAGCTCCTATGGCAGCCCCATTGTTTCCTATGGGGAAACACTTCCTAAGTCTGCACCTAACACCCTAACATGTACCCTGAGTCTAAACACCCCTAACCTTACACTTATTAACCCCTAATCTACCGCCCCCGCTATCGCTGGCCCCTGCATATTATTTTTAACCCCTAATCTGCCGCTCCGTACACCGCCGCAACCTACGTTATCCCTATGTACCCCTAATCTGCTGCCCCTAACACCGCCGACCCCTATATTATATTTATTAACCCCTAATCTGCCGCCCCCAATGTCGCCGCCACCTACCTACAATTATTAACCCCTAATCTGCCGTCCGGACCTCACCACTACTCTAATAAATGTATTAACCCCTAAAGCTAAGTCTAAACCTAACCCTAACACCCCCTAAGTTAAATATAATTTTAATCTAACGAAATAAAATAAATCTTATTAAATAAATTATTCCTATTTAAAGCTAAATACTTACCTGTAAAATAAACCCTAATATAGCTACAATATAAATAATAATTTTAATTTTAATTTTATATATTGTAGCTATTTTAGGATTAATATTTATTTTACAGGCAACTTTGTATTTATTTTAACCAGGTACAATAGCTATTAAATAGTTAATAACTATTTAATAGTTACCTAGTTAAAATAATTACAAAATTACCTGTAAAATAAATCCTAACCTAAGTTACAATTAAACATAACACTACACTATCAATAAATAAATAAATTAAATAAACTATCTACAATTATCTACAATTATATCAACTAAACTAAATTACAAAAAAAACAAACACTAAATTACAAAAACAAACAAACACTAAATTACAAAATATAAAAAAAGATTACAAGAGTTTTAAACTAATTACACCTACTCTAAGCCCCATAAAAAAATAACAAAGCCCCCCAAAATAAAAAAATGCCCTACCCTATTCTAAAATAAAAATTGTAAAGCTCTTTTACCTTACCAGCCCTTAAAAAGGCCTTTTGCTGGGCATGCCCCAAAGAATTCTGCTCTTTTGGATCTATTGGCTGATCGGAACAGCCAATAGAATGCGAGCTCAATCTGATTGGCTGATTGGATCAGCCAATTGGATTGAACTTCAATCTGATTGGCTGATTCAATCAGCCAATCAGATTTTTCCTACCTTAATTCCGATTGGCTGATAGAATCCTATCAGCCAATCGGAATTCGAGGGACGCCATCTTGGATGACATCCCTTAAAGGAACCTTCATTCGTCGTTAGTCCGTCGGTGAAGAAGGATGGCTCCGCGTCGGCTGCTTGAAGATGGTCCCGCTCCGCGCCGGATGGAAGAAGATAGAAGATGCCGCCTGGATGAAGATGTCTGCCGGTCCGGATCTCCTCTTCTCCCCGGATAGGATGAAGACTTTGGACCCTCTGGAGGAGCTCTTCTTGCCGGATAGGATGAAGACTTTGGACCCTCTTCTGGACGGATCGGTGATACCCGGTATGGTGAAGACAAGGTAGGGAGATCTTCAGGGGCTTAGTGTTAGGTTTATTTAAGGGGGGTTTGGGTTAGATTAGGGGTATGTGGGTGGTGGGTTGTAATGTTAGGGGGGGTATTGTATGTTTTTTTTTACAGGCAAAAGAGCAGAATTCTTTGGGGCATGCCCCGCAAAAGGCCCTTTTAAGGGCTGGTAAGGTAAAAGAGCTTTACAATTTTTATTTTAGAATAGGGTAGGGCATTTTTTTATTTTGGGGGGCTTTGTTATTTTTTTAGGGGGCTTAGAGTAGTTGTAATTAGTTTAAAATTCTTGTAATCTTTTTTATTGTTTGTAATCTTGTAATCTTTTTTATTGTTTGTAATTTAGTGGGGGGGTTTTTTGTAATTTAGTTTAGTTGATATAATTGTAGATAATTGTAGATAGTTTATTTAATTTATTTATTGATAGTGTAGTGTTAGGTTTAATTGTAACTTAGGTTAGGATTTATTTTACAGGTAATTTTGTAATTATTTTAACTAGGTAACTATTAAATAGTTATTAACTATTTAATAGCTATTGTACCTGGTTAAAATAAATACAAAGTTGCCTGTAAAATAAATATTAATCCTAAAATAGCTACAATATAATTATTATTTATATTGTAGCTATATTAGGGTTTATTTTACAGGTAAGTATTTAACTTTAAATAGGAATAATTTATTTAATAAGATTTATTTTATTTTGTTAGATTAAAATTATATTTATTTTAGGGGGGATGTTAGGGTTAGGTTTAGACTTAGGTTTAGGGGTTAATACATTTATTAGAGTAGCGGTGAGGTCCGGTCGGCAGATTAGGGGTTAATAATTGTAGGTAGGTGGCGGCGACGTTGGGGGCGGCAGATTAGGGGTTAATAAATATTATGTAGGGGTCGGCGATGTTAGGGGCAGCAGATTAGGGGTACATAGGGATAATGTAGGTGGCGGCGGTGTGCGGTTGGCAGATTAGGGGTTAAAAAATTTTAATAGAGTGGCGGCGATGTGGGGGGGTCTTGGTTTAGGGGTACATAGGTAGTTTATGGGTGTTAGTGTACTTTAGAGCACAGTAGTTAAGAGCTTTATGAACCGGCGTTAGCCCAGAAAGCTCTTAACTCCTGGCTTTTTCCTGCGGCTGGAGTCTTGTCGTTAGATTTCTAACGCTCACTTCAGCCAAGACTCTAAATACCAGCGTTACAAAGATCCCATTGAAAAGATAGGATACGCAATTGGCGTAGGGGGATCTGCGGTATGGAAAAGTCGCGGCTGGAAAGTGAGCGTTAGACCCTTTCATGACTGACTCTAAATACCAGCGGGCGGTAAAAACCAGCGTTAGGACCCCCTAACGCTGGTTTTGACGGTTAACGCAGAACTCTAAATCTAGGCGATAGATTCTAAAAAATCACAACAGCTAAAAAAATCAAATCACTTAAACCCCATGCAGTCAGGCTGAAAGATTTGAGATCTGGAAGGAAAAAAATGTCCTAAAAGAAAGAAACCAAAGAAACTGATAATCTGAACCAGATCTGCAAACAAAAATATCTCAGAGGCCAGACTGGAGCAATGAGAAAGATTGAAAATTCCTCTTGCCTGAACTTCCAACTACTCTGGGAAAAAGGATCAGAGGAAAAAACACATAAACAAGCAGAAGATCAAGAAGCTACTAAAGCATCCACAAACTCTGAAAGAGGATCCCCTGAGCTCACAAGGTACCTGGGAAGTTTAGCCAAGAGGATAACAAATGTATCTCTGGGAGACCTAAAAAAAAACTTAAATCTGATTGAAAACAACAAAGAAAAAGGACAAATCAGAGAAGCATTAGATGCTACAATCAAAAACCTAAATATACCCAAAACAGCAGAGGTAAAAAGAAAAAAACCTTAGAATTAAGCAAGATGAAACTAACTTCAGCCTTCTCTAATCAGACAGAGAAAATCTATTGGCTATTGAATCCAAATAATACCCCAGAAAGGAACCTTTGAAGAATTAAGGAACACCATGGAAAAAGATCTTCCAACCATGCTGTTGAAGAAACAACAAACTGCTGGTCAAAGAATCTTAAATAAATATATAAGAACCAGACAAAGAAACACTGCAACACCTTAAGTTCCCTGAGAAAAAAATCTCGGAACTGAAACAAAACCAAATGATAAAGCAATTAACTGCAAATGTTTGTTCAAAAAAGCAGATCTCAGAAACTGATTATGTTCCTTGTGAAAAGAAACATAAAAATAAATATCCCTTATTCCAACAATGGAACTGGAATAACCATAAGCAAAATTAGAAATAGGGGAGGATGTCCCTGCCATTAAGGCCCAATCCAAATAGAACTTGGCTTCTAGATAAAGCCATATAAAACTAGTTTCTTAGAAAAAACTAAACAGCTTACAGGTCCTAAAGGAACGAACAATGATTAGAAACGTACTTATACCCCTGGACTAGTGTTCTGAAACCTCCAGAAACCATAAAAGTATCCAAACAATTTCTTTACCAGAAAGAAAGGAGATAAAAGTCTAGATTAAACAACCATAATAGCAGACCAACCATAAAATTATTTAAGGCCTGACAAGGACATATTTCTGACAATAGTATAAATAATGACAGAAACACAAATAAAAGGATTAGCACAATAAGAAATAAGAGTCAACAAAAAAAAATGCTCAGAAAACTGAAAAAGCAGAAACATCAGAAACAAGGCTAGATGATTAAAATAAACAATTTTATTACAGAAAGGTCCTTCTGTAAAATGACTCTAACCTTAAAGGGACACTGAACCCACATTTTTTCTTATGTGATTCAGATAGAGCATGAAATTTTAAGCAACTTTCTAATTTACTCCTATTATCAATTTTTCTTCATTCTCTTGCAATCTTTATTTGAAATGCAAGAATGTAAGTTTAGATGCCGGCCCATTTTTGGCGAACAACCTAGGTTGTCCTTGCTGATTGGTGGATAAATTCATCCACCAATGAAAAATTGCTGTCCAGAGTACTGAACCAAGAAAAAAGCTTAGATGCCTTCTTTTTTATATAAAGATAGCAAGAGAACGAAGAAACATTGATAATAGGAGTAAATTAGAAAGTTGCTTAAAATGACATGCTTTATCTGAATCACAAAATATTTTTTTTGGGTTCAGTGTCCCTTTAATCACAAAAGGGTCCTACAAGAGGTACTATTTACCAGGGAAAAAACATAATTTATGCTTACCTGATAAATGTATTTCTCTTGTGGTGTATCCAGTCCACGGATCATCCATTACTTGTGGGATATTCTCCTTCCCAACAGGAAGTTGCAAGAGGATCACCCACAGCAGAGCTGTCTATATAGCTCCTCCCCTAACTGCCACCTCCAGTCATTCCACCGAAGACAAGCAAGAGAAAGGAGAAACTATAGGGTGCAGTGGTGACTGTAGTTTAAAATAAAAATGACCTGCCTTAAAATGACAGGGCGGGCCGTGGACTGGATACACCACAAGAGAAATAAATTTATCAGGTAAGCATAAATTATGTTTTCTCTTGTAAGGTGTATCCAGTCCACGGATCATCCATTACTTGTGGGATACCAATACCAAAGCTAAAGTACACGGATGAAGGGAGGGACAAGGCAGGTACTTAAACGGAAGGTACCACTGCCTGTAAAACCTTTCTCCCAAAAATAGCCTCCGAAGAAGCAAAAGTATCAAATTTATAAAATTTTGAAAAAGTATGAAGCGAAGACCAAGTCGCCGCCTTGCAAATCTGTTCAACAGAAGCCTCATTTTTAAAGGCCCATGTGGAAGCCACAGCTCTAGTAGAATGAGCTGCAATTCTTTCAGGAGGCTGCTAGCCAGCAGTCTCATAAGCCAAGCGTATTATACTTCTTAGCCAAAGCGAAAGAGAGGTTGCCGAAAATCTTTAGTAGCTTGTAAATAATACTTTTATTAAAGCACGAACCACGTCAAGATTGTGTAATAGACGTTCTTTCTTTGAAGAAGGATTAGGACACAATGACGGAACAACAATCTCCTGATTGATATTCTTATTAGATACAACCTTAGGTAAAAACCCAGGTTTGGTACGCAAAACTACCTTATCTGCATGGAAGATCAGATAAGGAGAATCATATTGTAAGGCAGATAACTCGGAAACTCTACGAGCTGAGGAAATAGCTACCAAAAATAGAACTTGCCAAGATAAAAGTTTGATATCTATGGAATGAAGAGGTTCAAACGGAACTCCTTGAAGAACTTTAAGAACTAAATTTAAACTCCATGGCGGAGCAACGGGTTTAAACACAGGCTTGATTCTAACTAAAGCCTGACAAAAAGCCTGAACGTCTGGAAGATACGCCAGACGCTTGTGCAAAAGAATAGACAGAGCAGAAATCTGTCCCTTTAAGGAACTAGCTGACAATCCTTTTTCCAATCCTTCTTGGAGAAAGGATAATATCCTGGGAATCCTGACTTTACTCCATGAGTAACCTTTGGATTCGCACCAATAAAGATATTTACGCCATATCTTATGATAGATTTTCCTGGTGACAGGCTTCCGTGCCTTAATTAAGGTGTCAATGACTGACTCGGAGAAGCCACGCTTTGATAAGATCAAGCGTTCAATCTCCAGGCAGTCAGTCTCAGACAAATTAGATTTGGATGGTTGAAAGGACCCTGAAGTAGAAGGTCCTGTCTCAGCGGCAGAGACCATGGTGGAAAGGATGACATGTCCACCAGATCTGCATACCAAGTCCTGCGTGGCCATGCAGGTGCTATCAAGATCACCGATGCTCTCTCCTGCTTGATTTTGGCAATCAGACAAGGGAGCAGAGGAAATGGTGGAAACACATAAGCCAGGTTGAAGGACCAAGGCACTGCTAGAGCATCTATCAGCGTCGCCTTGGGATCCCTGGACCTGGATCCGTAACAAGGAAGTTTGGCGTTCTGGCGAGACGCCATGAGATCCAGTTCTGGTTTGCCCCAATGATGAATCAATTGTGCAAACACCTCCGGATGGAGTTCCCACTCCTCCGGATGAAAAGTCTGTCGACTTAGAAAAGCCGCCTCCCAGTTCTCTACACCTGGGATATGGATAGCTGATAGGTGGCAAGAGTGAATCTCTGCCCAGCGAATTATCTTTGAAACTTCCAACATCGCTAGGGAACTCCTTGTTCCCCCTTGATGGTTGATGTAAGCCACAGTCGTTATGTTGTCTGACTGAAATCTTATGAACCTCATTGTCGCTAGCTGAGGCCAAGCCTGAAGAGCATTGAATATCGCTCTTAGTTCCAGAATGTTTATCGGAAGGAGTGTCTCCTCCTGAGTCCACGATCCCTGAGCCTTCAGGCAGTTCCAGACTGCCCCCCAGCCTAGAAGGCTGGCATCTGTCGTTACAATTGTCCAATCTGGCCTGCGAAAGGTCATACCTTTGGACAGATGGACCCGAGATAACCACCAGAGAAGAGAATCCCTGGTCTCTTGATCCAGATTTAGTAGAGGGGAAAAAATCTGTGTAATCCCCATTCCACTGACTGAGCATGCAGAGTTGCAGCGGTCTGAGATGTAGGCGGGCAAACGGCACTATGTCCATTGCCGCTACCATTAAGCCGATTACTTCCATACACTGAGCCACCAAAGGGCGAGAAGTGGAATAAAGAACACGGCAGGAATTTAGAAGTTTTGATAACCTGGTCTCTGTCAGGTAAATCCTCATTTCTACAGAATCTATTAGAGTTCCCAGAAAGGAGACTCTTGTGAGAGGGGATAGAGAACTCTTTTCTTCGTTCACTTTCCACCCATGCGACCTCAGAAATGCCAGAACTATGTCCGTATGAGACTTGGCAATTTGGAAATTTGACGCCTGTATCAGAATGTTGTCTAAATAAGGGGCCACTGCTATGCCCCGCGGCCTTAGGACCACCAGAAGTGACCCCAGAACCTTCTTAAACATCCTTGAGGCTGTAGCTAACCCAAAGGGAAGAGCTACAAACTGGTAATGCCTGTCTAGGAAGGCAAACCTGAGAAACCGATGATGATCTTTGTGTATCGGAATGTGAAGATAAGCATCCTTTAAATCCACTGTACGAATAGTCTCCATCTTGAATGATGGGACCCTGAGAAATTTGTTTAAGATCTTGAGATCTAAGATTGGTCTGAAGGTTCCCTCTTTTTTGGGAACCACAAACAGATTTGAATACAATCCTTGTCCCTGTTCCTCCTTTGGAACTGGGTGGATCACTCCCATAACTAGGAGGTCTTGAACACAGTGTAAAAATGCCTCTCTCTTTATCTGGTTTGCAGATAATTGTAAAAGGTGAAATCTCCCTTTTGGAGGAGAAGCTCTGAAATCCAGAAGATATCCCTGGGATACAATTTCCAATGCCCAGGGATCCTGGACATCTCTTGCCCAAGCCTGGGCGAAGAGCGAAAGTCTGCCCCCTACTAGATCCGTTACCGGATCGGGGGCCAATCCTTCATGCTGTCTTAGAGGCAGCAGCAGGCTTTTTGGCCTGCTTACCTTTGTTCCAAGTCTGGTTAGGTCTCCAGACAGATTTGGACTGGGCAAAAGTTCCCACTTGTTTTGTATTAGAGGAAGTTGATGCCTCAATCGCCTTGAAGTTTCGAAAGGCACGAAAATTAGTCTGTTTGGCCCTTGATTTGGACCTATCCTGAAGAAGGGCATGACCTTTTCCTCCAGTGATATCAGAAATGATCTCCTTCAAACCAGGCTCAAATAGGGTCTGCCCCTTGAAGGGAATATTAAGCAGCTTAGACTTTGAAGTAACGTCAGCTGACCATGATTTAAGCCATATCACCCTACACGCCTGAATAGCAAAACCAGAATTCTTAGCCGTTAGTTTAGTCAAATGAACAATGGCATCAGAAACAAAAGAATTGGCTAGCTTAAAGGGATACTAACCCCTCATTTTTTCTTTCATGATTCAGATAGAGCATGCAATTTTAAGCAACTTTCTAATTTACTCCTATTATCAGTTTTTCTTTGTTCTCATGTTATCTTGATTTAAAAAAGCATTAATAAAAGGTTAGGAGCCGGCCCATTTTTTAGTTCAGCACCTTGGTAGAGCTGCTGATTGGTTTGCTACATTTAGCCACAAATCAGCAAGTGCTAAACATGTGCTGAACAAAAAATGGTCTGGCTCTAAAGCTTACAGTATTGCTTTTTCAAATCAAGATAGCAAGAGAATAAAGAAAAATTGATAATAGGAGTAAATTAGAAAGGTGCTTAAAATTTTATGCTCTATCTGAATCATGAAATAAAAAAATTGGGTTTAGTATCCCTTTAAGTGCTCTAAGCTTGTCAAGTATATCATCCAATGGGGTCTCTACCTGTAAAGCCTCTTCCAGAGACTCAAACCAGAAGGCCGCAGCAGCAGTGACTGGGGCAATGCATGCAAGGGGCTGTAGAATAAAACCTTGCTGAATAAACATTTTCTTAAGGTAACCCTCTAACTTTTTATCCATTGGATCTAAGAAAGCACAACTGTCCTCGACAGGGATAGTAGTACGCTTAGCTAGGGTAGAAACTGCTCCCTCCACCTTAGGGACCGTTTGCCGTGTGGCGGCATCTATTAGAAACATTTTCTTAAAAATAGGAGGGGTAGAGAACGCCTGGTCTATCCAATTCCTTAGTAATCATTTCTGTAAACCTTTTAGGTATTGGAAAAACATCAGTGTAAACAGGCACTGCATAGTATTTATCCAATCTGCACAATTTCTCTGGCACTGCAATTGTATCACAGTCATTCAGAGCAGCTAAAACCTCCCTGAGCAACACGCGGAGGTGTTCAAGCTTAAATTTAAATGTTGACATATCAGAATCAGGTTGAATCCTCTTCCCTGAGTCAGAAAAATCACCCACAGAAAGAAGCTCTCCTTCCTCAGCTTCTGCATATTGTGAGGGGGTATCAGACATAGCTCTTAAAGCGTCAGTATGCTCTGTATTTCTTCTAACTCCAGAGCTGTGTCGCTTTCCTCGTAACCAAGGTAGTCTGGATAATACCGCTGACAGTGTATTATCCATGACTGCCGCCATGTCTTGTAAAGTAAACGCCATGGGCTCGCTAGATGTACTTGGCGCCTCTTGAGCGTGAGTCCCTTGAGCGGGAGTCAAAGGTTCTGACATGTGGGGCGAGTTAGTCGGCATAACTTCCCCCTCGTCAGATTCCTCTGGTGATAAATTTTTTAAAGACAGAATATGGTCTTTATTACTTAAAGTGAAATCAGTACATTTGGTACACATTCTAAGAGGGGGTTCCACCATGGCTTCTAAACATAATGAACAAGGAATTTCCTCTATGTCAGACATGTTTAAACAGACTAGCAATGAGACCAGCAAGCTTGGAAAACACTTTAAAGCAAGTTAACAAGCAAAAAATAAAAACGGTACTGTGCCTTTAAGAAAAATAAAAAAGGTCAGAATTTGAAAAACAGTGAAAAAACAGAATTTATGTTTACCTGATAAATTTCTTTCTCCAACGGTGTGTCCGGTCCACGGCGTCATCCTTACTTGTGGGATATTCTCTTCCCCAACAGGAAATGGCAAAGAGCCCAGCAAAGCTGGTCACATGATCCCTCCTAGGCTCCGCCTACCCCAGTCATTCGACCGACGTTAAGGAGGAATATTTGCATAGGAGAAACCATATGGTACCGTGGTGACTGTAGTTAAAGAAAATAAAATATCAGACCTGATTAAAAAAACCAGGGCGGGCCGTGGGCCGGACACACCCTTGGAGAAAGAAATTTATAAGGTAAACATAAATTCTGTTTTCTCCAACATAGGTGTGTCCGGTCCACGGCGTCATCCTTACTTGTGGGAACCAATACCAAAGCTTTAGGACACGGATGAAGGGAGGGAGCAAATCAGGTCACCTAAATGGAAGGCACCACGGCTTGCAAAACCTTTCTCCCAAAAATAGCCTCAGAAGAAGCAAAAGTATCAAACTTGTAAAATTTGGTAAAAGTGTGCAGTGAAGACCAAGTCGCTGCCCTACATAACTGATCAACAGAAGCCTCGTTCTTGAAGGCCCATGTGGAAGCCACAGCCCTAGTGGAATGAGCTGTGATTCTTTCGGGAGGCTGTCGTCCGGCAGTCTCGTAAGCCAATCTGATGATGCTTTTAATCCAAAAAGAGAGAGAGGTAGAAGTTGCTTTTTGACCTCTCCTTTTACCTGAATAAACAAGGAAGATGTTAGTCTAAAATCCTTTGTAGCATCTAAATAGAATTTTAGAGCGCGAACAACATCCAAATTGTGCAACAAACGTTCCTTCTTTGAAACTGGTTTTGGACACAGAGAAGGTACGATAATCTCCTGGTTAATGTTTTTGTTAGAAACAACCTTTGGAAGAAAACCAGGTTTAGTACGTAAAACCACCTTATCTGCATGGAACACCAGATAAGGAGGAGAACACTGCAGAGCAGATAATTCTGAGACTCTTCTAGCAGAAGAAATCGCAACTAAAAACAAAACTTTCCAAGATAATAACTTAATATCAACGGAATGTAAGGGTTCAAACGGAACCCCCTGAAGAACTGAAAGAACTAAATTGAGACTCCAAGGAGGAGTCAAAGGTTTGTAAACAGGCTTGATTCTAACCAGAGCCTGAACAAAGGCTTGAACATCTGGCACAGCTGCCAGCTTTTTGTGAAGTAATACCGACAAGGCAGAAATCTGTCCCTTCAGGGAACTTGCAGATAATCCTTTTTCCAAACCTTCTTGAAGGAAGGATAGAATCCTAGGAATCTTAACCTTGTCCCAAGGGAATCCTTTAGATTCACCCCAACAGATATATTTTTTCCAAATTTTGTGGTAAATCTTTCTAGTCACAGGCTTTCTGGCCTGAACAAGAGTATCGATAACAGAATCTGAGAATCCTCGCTTCGATAAAATCAAGCGTTCAATCTCCAAGCAGTCAGCTGGAGTGAAACTAGATTCGGATGTTCGAACGGACCCTGAACAAGAAGGTCTCGTCTCAAAGGTAGCTTCCAAGGTGGAGCCGATGACATATTCACCAGATCTGCATACCAAGTCCTGCGTGGCCACGCAGGAGCTATCAAGATCACCGACGCCCTCTCCTGCTTGATCCTGGCTATCAGCCTGGGGATGAGAGGAAATGGCGGGAACACATAAGCTAGTTTGAAGGTCCAAGGTGCTACTAGTGCATCCACTAGAGCCGCCTTGGGATCCCTGGATCTGGCCCCGTAGCAAGGAACTTTGAAGTTCTGACAAGAGGCCATCAGATCCATGTCTGGAATGCCCCACAGGTGAGTGACTTGGGCAAAGATTTCCGGATGGAGTTCCCACTCCCCCGGATGCAATGTCTGCCGACTCAGAAAATCCGCTTCCCAATTTTCCACTCCTGGGATGTGGATAGCAGACAGGTGGCAGGAGTGAGACTCCGCCCAAAGAATAATTTTGGTTACTTCTTCCATCGCTAGGGAACTCCTTGTTCCCCCCTGATGGTTGATGTACGCAACAGTCGTCATGTTGTCTGATTGAAACCGTATGAACCTGGTCCTCGCAAGCTGGGGCCAGGCCTGGAGAGCATTGAATATCGCTCTCAGTTCCAGAATATTTATCGGTAGAAGAGATTCTTCCCGAGACCAAAGACCCTGAGCTTTCAGGGATCCCCAGACCGCGCCCCAGCCTATCAGACTGGCGTCGGTCGTGACAATGACCCACTCTGGTCTGTGGAACATCATCCCTTGAGACAGATTGTCCAGGGACAGCCACCAACGGAGTGAGTCTCTGGTCCTCTGATTTACTTGTATCTTCGGAGACAAGTCTGTATAGTCCCCATTCCACTGACTGAGCATGCACAGTTGTAATGGTCTTAGAAGAATGCGCGCAAAAGGAACTATGTCCATCGCCGCCACCATCAACCCGATCACTTCCATGCACTGAGCTATGGAAGGAAGAGGAACGGAATGAAGTATCCGACAAGAGTCCAGAAGCTTTGTTTTTCTGGCCTCTGTTAGAAAGATCCTCATTTCTAAGGAGTCTATAATTGTTCCCAAGAAGGGAACCCTTGTTGACGGGGATAGAGAACTCTTTTCCACGTTCACTTTCCAGCCGTGAGATCTGAGAAAGGCCAGGACAATGTCCGTGTGAGCCTTTGCTTGAGGAAGGGACGACGCTTGAATCAGAATGTCGTCCAGGTAAGGTACTACTGCAATGCCCCTTGGTCTTAGCACCGCTAGAAGGGACCCTAGTACCTTTGTGAAAATCCTTGGAGCAGTGGCTAATCCGAAAGGAAGCGCCACGAACTGGTAATGTTTGTCCAGGAATGCAAACCTTAGGAACCGATGATGTTCCTTGTGGATAGGAATATGTAGATACGCATCCTTTAAATCCACCGTGGTCATGAATTGACCTTCCTGGATGGAAGGAAGGATAGTTCGAATGGTTTCCATCTTGAACGATGGGACCTTGAGAAATTTGTTTAAGATCTTGAGATCTAGGATTGGTCTGAACGTTCCCTCTTTTTTGGGAACTATGAACAGATTGGAGTAGAACCCCATCCCTTGTTCTCTTAATGGAACAGGATGAATCACTCCCATTTTTAACAGGTCTTCTACACAATGTAAGAACGCCTGTCTTTTTATGTGGTCTGAAGACAACTGCGACCTGTGGAACCTCCCCCTTGGGGGAAGTCCCTTGAATTCCAGAAGATAACCCTGGGAGACTATTTCTAGCGCCCAAGGATCCAGAACATCTCTTGCCCAAGCCTGAGCGAAGAGAGAGAGTCTGCCCCCCACCAGATCCGGTCCCGGATCGGGGGCCAATATTTCATGCTGTCTTGGTAGCAGTGGCAGGTTTCTTGGCCTGCTTTCCCTTGTTCCAGCCTTGCATTGGTCTCCAAGCTGGCTTGGCCTGAGCAGTATTACCCTCTTGCTTAGAGGACGTAGCACCTTGGGCTGGTCCGTTTTTATGAAAGGCCGATCCTGAGGAAGGGCGTGGCCCTTACCCCCAGTGATATCAGAGATAATCTCTTTCAAGTCAGGACCAAACAATGTTTTCCCCTTGAAAGGAATGTTTAGTAGCTTGTTCTTGGAAGACGCATCAGCCGACCAAGATTTCAACCAAAGCGCTCTGCGCGCCACAATAGCAAACCCAGAGTTCTTAGCCGCTAACTTAGCCAATTGCAAAGAGGCGTCTAGAGTGAAAGAATTAGCCAATTTGAGAGCATTGATTCTGTCCATAATCTCCTCATAAGGAGGAGAGTCACTATCGAGCACCTTAAGCAGTTCATCAAACCAGAAATATGCGGCAGTAGTGACAGGGACAATGCATGAAATGGGTTGTAGAAGGTAACCCTGCTGAACAAACATCTTTTTAAGCAAACCTTCTAATTTTTTATCCATAGGATCTTTGAAAGCACAACTATCCTCTATGGGAATAGTGGTGCGTTTGTTTAAAGTAGAAACCGCTCCCTCGACCTTGGGGACTGACTGCCATAAGTCCTTTCTGGGGTCGACCATAGGAAACAATTTTTTAAATATGGGGGGAGGGACGAAAGGAATACCGGGCCTTTCCCATTCTTTATTAACAATGTCCGCCACCCGCTTGGGTATAGGAAAAGCTTCTGGGAGCCCCGGCACCTCTAGGAACTTGTCCATTTTACATAGTTTCTCTGGGATGACTAAATTTTCACAATCATCCAGAGTGGATAATACCTCCTTAAGCAAAATGCGGAGATGTTCCAATTTAAATTTAAATGTAATCACATCAGATTCAGCCTGCTGAGAAATGTTCCCTAAATCAGTAATTTCTCCCTCAGACAAAACCTCCCTGGCCCCCTCAGATTGGGTTAGGGGCCCTTCAGAGATATTAATATCAGCGTCGTCATGCTCTTCAGTAACTAAAACAGAGCAGCCACGCTTACGCTGACAAGGGTTCATTTTGGCTAAAATGTTTTTGACAGAATTATCCATTACAGCCGTTAATTGTTGCATAGTAAGGAGTATTGGCGCGCTAGATGTACTAGGGGCCTCCTGAGTGGGCAAGACTCGTGTAGACGAAGGAGGGAATGATGCAGTACCATGCTTACTCCCCTCACTTGAGGAATCATCTTGGGCATCATTGTCATTATCACATAAATCACATTTATTTAAATGAATAGGAATTCTGGCTTCCCCACATTCAGAACACAGTCTATCTGGTAGTTCAGACATGTTAAACAGGCATAAACTTGATCAGAAAGTACAAAAAACGTTTTAAAATAAAACCGCTACTGTCACTTTAAATTTTAAACTGAACACACTTTATTACTGCAATTGCGAAAAAACATGAAGGAATTGTTCAAAATTCACCAAATTTTCACCACAGCGTCTTAAAGCCTTGAAAATATTGCACACCAATTTTGGAAGCTTTAACCCTTAAAATAACGGAACCGGAGCCGTTTTAAGCTTTAAACCCCTTTACAGTCCCTGGTATCTGCTTTGCTGAGACCCAACCAAACCCAAAGGGGAATACGATACCAAATGACGCCTTCAGAAGTCTTTTATAAGTATCAGAGCTCCTCTCACATGCGACTGCATGCCATGCCTCTCAAAAACAAGTGCGCAACACCGGCGCGAAAATGAGACTCTGCCTATGCTTTGGGAAAGCCCCTAAAGAATAAGGTGTCTAAAACAGTGCCTGCCGATATTATTATATCAAAATACCCAGATAAAATGATTCCTCAAGGCTAAATATGTGTTAATAATCAATCGATTTAGCCCAGAAAAAGTCTACAGTTTAAATAAGCCCTTGTGAAGCCCTTATTTACAATCGTAATAAACATGGCTTACCGGATCCCATAGGGAAAATGACAGCTTCCAGCATTACATCGTCTTGTTAGAATGTGTCATACCTCAAGCAGCAAGGGACTGCAAACTGTTCCCCCAACTGAAGTTAATTGCTCTCAACAGTCCTGTGTGGAACAGCCATGGATTTTAGTTACGGTTGCTAAAATCATTTTCCTCATACAAACAGAATTCTTCATCTCTTTTCTGTTTCTGAGTAAATAGTACGTACCAGCACTATTTGAAAATAACAAACTCTTGATTGAATAATGAAAAACTACAGTTAAACACTAAAAAACTCTAAGCCATCTCCGTGGAGATGTTGCCTGTACAACGGCAAAGAGAATGACTGGGGTAGGCGGAGCCTAGGAGGGATCATGTGACCAGCTTTGCTGGGCTCTTTGCCATTTCCTGTTGGGGAAGAGAATATCCCACAAGTAAGGATGACGCCGTGGACCGGACACACCTATGTTGGAGAAAAAGCAGGAAATCAAACGAAATTTTTACAGTGTGTATAATAAGCTAACAGAGCATTGCACCCACTTGCAAATGGATGATTAACCCCTTAGTTTAAAAAACGGATAAAAAAAAACGATATGGACATTTTTTAACAGTCACAACAAACTGCCACAGCTCTGCTGTGGCCCTACCTTGCCATACAAACGACTTTGGAAAGCCCAAAAACCCTTTAGAGAGGTCCTATAGCATTCAGGGGAGTCCTTCAGGGAGGCTGGATGTCTCAGTCTGCAAAAGTTACTGCGCAATTAAGCCCTACATTAGGCCCCTCCCACTCATGTCTACACAGTAGGAGGCCTAAGAAAACTGTTTCTAGGCAAATTTAAGCCAGCCATTTGGAAAAAAACTAGGCCCCAATAAAGTTTTATCACCAAAACATATATAAAAACGTTTAAGCACTCCCAGCAAACGTTTTATATGACAGGAATTGACAGTAAGCATCATACCAGTCACTATTAAATCACTGTAATCAGGCTTACCTTAAATAAATCTGGTATCAGCAGCATTTTCTAGCATTTACATTCCTCTAGAAAAAAATTAAACTGCACATACCTCATAGCAGGATAACCTGCATGCCATTCCCCAGCTGAAGTTACCTCTCTCTTCAGTTATGTGTGAGAACAGCAATGGATCTTAGTTACAACCTGCTAAGATCATTAGAGACCACAGGCAGATTCTTCTTCTATATCTGCCTGGGACTAAAAAAGTACAACTCCGGTACCATTTAAAAATAGCAAACTCTTGATTTGAAGAAAAAACAACTACATTTCACCACATCTCTCTTACTGCTTCCATGCTTTTCGAGAGTTGCAAGAGAATGACTGCAGGTGGCAGTTAGGGGAGGAGCTATATAGACAGCTCTGCTGTGTGTGATCCTCTTGCAACTTCCTGTTGGGAAGGAGAATATCCCACAAGTAATCCGTGGACTGGATACACCTTACAAGAGAAATTAGAACACTTAGCCAAAGTGAAATGGTCCCATTAACTTAAGGGTTGCAAAGACTTGATGAATTTCCCTGTAAGGAACAAAAAAGCAGTAATACCCATAGAAGCAAAATTAGGTTTAAATGTATTAACATAATTAAACATGGGTCACACAAAATATGCTGGAGGAGATTCCTCAATTTAGCAATAAATACAATTAACATTGGAAGGAAAGTGTTAAAAGGGTCCAGCTTCTAAGGCAGATTCAGGACAAAATCAGAAAGCTCCATTATAGCATAAAACTACAAGCAAGTATAACAATTTATAAACAGTAAAATCTGCAAATAAATAAAGCTCATAAATATAAGGAAGCTTGTATACAATACACATCTTAAACAATAGCTTCCAAAGTAGGATTAGGAAAAGGATCATATGACTACATTATAAGGAGTAATGTGATATACAATTATATATCCTCAAAGAGAAAATTCTCTAAGTAAGGGAAAGACAAATTTAGGGACAGATACAGAAAAAAAATCAATTTAAGCATAAAACTACAAAACGTAGTTAAATATAAATAAAATAAATCCCCATAATAAAGTACTTTTGGAAATAAGAACAGTAATAACTTGGTCCAAATAGATCAGAACATAAAAACAAGTATCACATAAATAAGATAGGAGAGATACCTCTGCTTGCTTATATTAACACATTTAACATTGGTAATAAAAATGTTCAGATACTTTCCATAATTTAATTATGATAAATATCCCCAAAAGAAAGAGCTGTAAAAGAGAGGAATTACATTACCCCCTCCTAAGAAACTCTCATCAAAAAAGGTGCACCAACTATAGGAAAAAGCGCACCAAACAAAGACCCATAAGTAAGGGAAAAATGTGCCAAAACGAGTGCACACATAGGCACCAGAAAATAAAAATATTTGCTTTTATGATGGGGCAACAAATATAAAATAAAAACATGCCCCATATAAAGTCTATAAGCTCTTCAAATAAATGAGGTTTAATATAATAATGATCTGTCTCTAAGTCTTATATAAATATATATAGTCTTGCACAAATATAAGGTTAATAGAGTGCTTGAAAAAATAAATAGTACTTACGAATAACACTCTCCTGCTAGAAACACTAACAGGAAACCAGTCCAGTACAGAACCCATAGCAGCAGAGGACATAACATAGGAATAATCTGTAGACCCAATAGAAAGAGGCAAAAGACAAGTCCCTGCGACATCCGTGGGATCTCAGTGCCAAAAAACAGAATTTATGCTTACCTGATAAATTACTTTCTCCAACGGTGTGTCCGGTCCACGGCGTCATCCTTACTTGTGGGAATATCTCTTCCCCATCAGGAAATGGCAAAAGAGTCCCAGCAAAGCTGTCCATATAGTCCCTCCTAGGCTCCGCCCACCCCAGTCATTCGACCGACGGACAGGAGGATAAAAAAAACCCGGAGAAACTATAGGGTGCCGTGGTGACTGTAGTTAGAGAAAATAATTCATCAAACCTGATTAAAAAACCAGGGCGGGCCGTGGACCGGACACACCGTTGGAGAAAGTAATTTATCAGGTAAGCATAAATTCTGTTTTCTCCAACATTGGTGTGTCCGGTCCACGGCATCATCCTTACTTGTGGGAACCAATACCAAAGCTTTAGGACACGGATGAAGGGAGGGAGCAAATCAGGTTACCTAAACAGAAGGCACCACGGCTTGCAAAACCTTTCTCCCAAAAATAGCCTCTGAAGAAGCAAAAGTATCAAATTTGTAAAATTTGGCAAAAGTGTGCAGTGAAAACCAAGTCGCTGCCTTACATATCTGATCAACAGAAGCCTCGTTCTTGAAGGCCCATGTGGAAGCCACAGCCCTAGCGGAGTGAGCTGTGATTCTTTCAGGAGGCTGACGTCCGGCAGTCTCGTAAGCCAATCGGATGATGCTTTTAAGCCAAAAGGAAAGAGAGGTAGAAGTCGCTTTTTGACCTCTCCTTTTACCAGAATAGACGACAAACAGAGAAGAAGTTTGTCTGAACTCTTTTGCAGCTTCTAAATAGAATTTTAGAGCACGGACTACGTCTAAATTGTGTAACAAACATTCCTTCTTTGAAACTGGATTCGGACACAAAGAAGGTACAACTATCTCCTGGTTAATATTTTTGTTAGAAACAACCTTTGGAAGAAAACCAGGCTTAGTACGCAAAACAACCTTATCTGCATGGAACACCAGATAGGGCGGAGAACACTGCAGAGCAGATAACTCAGAAACTCTTCTAGCAGAAGAGATAGCAACCAAAAACAAAACTTTCCAAGATAACAACTTAATATCTATGGAATGTAGAGGTTCAAACGGAACGTCTTGAAGAACTGAAAGAACTAGATTTAAACTCCAGGGAGGAGTCAAAGGTCTGTAAACAGGCTTGATCCTAACCAGAGCCTGAACAAATGCTTGAACATCTGGCACAGCTGCCAGTCGTTTGTGTAATAAGACAGATAAAGCAGAAATCTGTCCCTTTAGAGAACTCGCTGATAATCCTTTATCCAAACCCTCTTGTAGAAAGGAAAGGATCTTAGGGATTTTGATCTTATTCCATAAGAATCCCTTGGATTCACACCAGCAGATGTATCTTTTCCATATTTTATGGTAAATTTTTCTAACCGGTTTTCTGGCTTGAACTAGAGTATCTATCACAGAATCTGAAAACCCACACTTTGATAGAATCAAGCATTCAATTTCCAAGTCGTCAGCTGGAGGGAGACCAGATTTGGATGTTCGAATGGACCCTGTACAAGAAGATCCTGTCTCAAAGGTAGCTTCCATGGTGGAACCGATGACATATTCACCAAGTCTGCATACCAAGTCCTGCGTGGCCACGCAGGAGCTATCAAGATCACCAAGGCCCTCTCCTGCTTGGTCCTGGCTACCAGCCTGGGAAGGAGAGGAAACGGTGGAAACACATAGGCTAGGTTGAAGGTCCAAGGCACTACTAGTGCATCCACTAGAGTCGCCTTGGGATCCCTGGATCTGGACCCGTAGTAAGGAACCTTGAAGTTCTGACGAGACGCCATCAGATGCCCCATAATTGAGTCAACTGGGCAAAGATCTCCGGGTGGAGTTCCCACTCCCCCGGATGGAATGTCTGACGACTCAGATAATCCGCCTCCCAGTTTTCCACACCTGGGATGTGGATCGCAGATAGGTGGCAGGAGTGATCCTCCGCCCATTTTATTATTTTGGTCACTTCTTTCATCGCCAGGGAACTCCTTGTTCCCCCCCTGATGATTGATATAAGCAACAGTCGTCATGTTGTCTGATTGGAATCTTATGAATCTGGCCTTTGCTAGTTGAGGCCAAGCCCTGAGAGCATTGAATATCGCTCTCAGTTCCAGAATGTTTATCGGGAGAAGAGACTCTTCCCGAGACCATAGTCCCTGAGCTTTCAGGGATTCCCAGACCGCGCCCCAGCCCACTAGACTGGCGTCAGTCGTGACGATGACCCACTCTGGTCTGCGGAAGCTCATTCCCTGGGACAGGTGGTCCAGGGTTAGCCACCAACGGAGTGAGTCTCTGGTCTTCTGATCTACTTGAATCACTGGAGACAAGTCTGTATAGTCCCCATTCCACTGTTTCAGCATGCACAGTTGTAATGGTCTTAGATGAATTCGCGCAAAAGGAACTATGTCCATTGCTGCAACCATCAACCCTACTACTTCCATGCACTGAGCTACGGAAGGACGAGGAATAGAATGAAGAACTTGACAAGCGTTTAGAAGTTTTGACTTTCTGACTTCTGTCAGGAAAATCCTCATTTCTAAAGAATCTATTATTGTTCCCAAGAAGGGAACTCTTGTCGACGGAGACAGGGAACTTTTTTCTATGTTCATCTTCCATCCGTGAGATCTGAGAAAGGCCAGAACGATGTCTGTGTGAGCCTTTGCCTTTGAAACAGACGACGCTTGTATTAGAATGTCGTCCAAGTACGGTACTACTGCAATGCCCCTTGGTCTTAGAACCGCTAGAAGGGATCCGAGTACCTTGGTGAAAATCCTTGGAGCAGTGGCTAACCCGAATGGGAGGGCCACAAACTGGTAATGTTTGTCCAGAAAGGTGAACCTTAGGAACTGATGATGTTCTTTGTGGATAGGAATATGTAGATACGCATCCTTTAGATCCACGGTAGTCATAAATTGACCTTCCTGGATTGTGGGTAGAATCGTTCGAATGGTTTCCATTTTGAACGATGGTACTCTGAGAAATTTGTTTAGGATATTTAAATCCAGAATTGGTCTGAAAGTTCCCTCTTTTTTGGGAACTACAAACAGATTTGAGTAAAAACCCATTCCTTGTTCCGCCGTTGGAACTGGGTGTATCACTCCCATCTTTAACAGGTCTTCTACACAATGTAAGAATGCCTGTCTCTTTATTTGGTTTGAGGATAAGTGAGACATGTGGAACCTTCCCCTTGGGGGTAGTTCCTTGAATTCCAGAAGATAATCCTGAGAAACTAATTCTAGTGTCCAGGGATCCTGAACATCTCTTGCCCAAGCCTGAACAAAGAGAGAGAGTCTGCCCCCTACTAGATCCGGTCCCGGATCGGGGCTACTCCTTCATGCTGTTTTGTTAGCAGCAGCAGGCTTCTTGGCCTGCTTACCCTTGTTCCAGCCTTGCATCGGTTTCCAGGCTGGTTTGGTTTGAGAAGCATTACCCTCTTGTTTAGAGGATGCAGAGTTAGAGGCCGGTCCGTTCCTGAAATTGCAAAAGGAACGAAAATTAGACTTATTCTTGGCTTTGAAAGGCCTATCTTGTGGGAGGGCGTGGCCCTTTCCCCCAGAGATGTCTGAAATAATCTCTTTCAATTCTGGCCCAAAGAGAGTCTTACCCTTGAAAGGGATATTAAGCAATTTTGTCTTGGAAGATACATCCGCTGACCAAGACTTTAGCCAAAGCGCTCTGTGCGCCACAATTGCAAACCCTGAATTTTTCGCCGCTAATCTAGCTAGTTGCAAAGCGTTATCTAAAATAAAAGAATTAGCCAACTTGAGTGCGTGAACTCTGTCCATACCCTCCTCAAAAGGAGTCTTTCTACTGAGCGACTTTTCTAGTTCCTCGAACCAGAACCACGCTGCTGTAGTGACAGGAACAATGCACGAAATGGGTTGCAGGAGGTAACCTTGCTGTACAAAAATCTTTTTAAGCAGACCCTCCAATTTTTTATCCATAGGATCTTTGAAAGCACAATTATCCTCGATAGGAATAGTAGTGCGCTTGTTTAAAGTAGAAACTGCCACCTCGACCTTAGGGACTGTCTGCCATAAGTCCTTTCTGGGGTCGACCATAGGAAATAATTTCTTAAATATAGGAGGGGGGACAAAAGGTATGCCGGGCTTCTCCCACTCCTTATTCACTATATCCGCCACCCGCTTGGGTATAGGAAAAGCGTCAGGGTGCACCGGAACCTCTAGGAACTTGTCCATCTTGAATAATTTTTCTGGAATGACCAGGTTGTCACAATCATCCAAAGTAGATAACACCTCCTTAAGCAGTGCGTGGAGATGCTCTAATTTAAATTTAAATGTCACAACATCAGGTTCTGCCTGTTGAGAAATTTTACCTGAATCTGAAATTTCCCCATCCGACAAAACCTCCCTCATGACCCCTTCAGATTGGTGTGAGGGTATGACAGAGCAATTATAATCAGCGCCCTCCTGCTCTACAGTGTTTAAAACAGAGCAATCACGCTTTCTCTGATATGCAGGCATTTTGGATAAAATATTTGCTATGGAGTTATCCATTACTGCCGTTAATTGTTGCATAGTAATAAGCATTGGCGCGCTAGAAGTACTAGGGGCCTCCTGCGTGGGCAAAACTGGTGTAGACACAGAAGGAGATGATGTAGAACTATGTCTACTCCCTTCATCTGATGAATCATCTTGGGCAACTTTACTATCTGTGGCAATACTGTCCTTACTTTGTTTGGACGCTATGGCACAATTATCACACAATTTTGAAGGGGGACACACATTGATCTTCAAACATATAGAACATAGCTTATCTGAAGGTGCAGACATGTTAAACAGGCTTAAACTTGTCAAGAAAGTACAAAAAAAATGTTTAAAATAAAACCGTTACTGTATCTTTAAATTTTAAACAGTGCACACTTTATTACTGAATATGTGAAAAAGTATGAAGGAATTGTTCAAAATTTACAAAATTTTCACCACAGTGTCTTAAAGCATTCAAAGTATTGCACACCAATTTTCAGAGCTTTAACCCTTAAAATAAAGAAACCGGAGCCGGTTACAGTTTTAACCCCTCTACAGTCCCAGCTACAGCCTTTGCTGCGACTTTACCAAACCCAGGGGGGAATACGATACCAAATGAAGCCTTCTAGGAACTTTTCCAACTACTTTCAGATCCTCACACATGCATCTGCATGTCTTGCTCTCAAAAGTAACTGCGCAGTAATGGCGCGAAAATGAGGCTCAGCCTACAACTGGGCAGGCCCTTCCTGACTGGAAAGGTGTCTAACACAGTGCCTGACGTTAAAAAACGTTCCCCAAGCTTATAAGTGTGAATTACAAGCATAAACATGTATAAAATGCCCAAATAAAGCAATCGATTTTGCCCATAAAAGTGTCTACCAGTTTTATAGACCATATTAAGCCCTTTATTCTGTTTGAGACTAAGAAAATGGCTTACCGGTCCCCATGAGGGGAAATGACAGCCTTCCAGCATTACATAGTCTTGTTAGAAATATGGCTAGTCATACCTTAAGCAGAAAAGTCTGCTAACTGTTTCCCCCAACTGAAGTTACTTCATCTCAACAGTCCTATGTGGAAACAGCAAACGATTTTAGTTACTGTCTGCTAAAATCATCTTCCTCTCACAAACAGAACTCTTCATCTTTTTCTGTTTCAGAGTAAATAGTACATACCAGCACTATTTTAAAATAACAAAATCTTGATAATAGAATAAAAAACTACAACTAAACACCACATACTCTTAACCATCTCCGTGGAGATGTTGCCTGTGCAACGGCAAAGAGAATGACTGAGGTGGGCGGAGCCTAGGAGGGACTATATGGACAGCTTTGCTGGGACTCTTTGCCATTTCCTGTTGGGGAAGAGATATTCCCACAAGTAAGGATGACGCCGTGGACCGGACACACCAATGTTGGAGAAATTCTCATGGGAAAGAAAAACCAGAGTCACAACCTGTACTCCTTAACTTCCCTCTTACAAACAGTCGGCTAGATTACGAGTTTTGCAGTAAGAGCTGCTCGGTGCTAACTTGCAAGTTATTGTCACCGCTCACCTCCCTATAGCGCAGCTATTACAGGTTTGCATAAACCTGGCGTTAGCAGGCAATTTTGCAGCGTTGAGCAAAATTGAGCTCCATACCGCACTCCAATACCAGCGCTGCTTTGAGCTGGTTTTACGTGCTCTTGCACGATTTTCCCATAGACATCAATGGGGAGAGCCGGCTGAAAAAAAGTCTAACACCTGCAATAAAGCAGCGTAAAGCTCTGTAACACAGCCCAATTGATTCCTATGGGGAAATAAAAAGTTTTGTTTACACCTAACACCCTAACATAAACCCTGAGTCTAAACACCCCTAATCTTCTGCCCCCGACATCGCCGACACCTACATTACACTTATTAACCCTAATCTGCCGCCCCCGACACCGCTGCCACCTACCTACACTTATTAACCCCTAATCTGCCGTCCCCTGACATTGCCGCCACCTACATTAGTTATTAACCCCTAATCTGCCGCCCCCAACGTCACCGCCACTATACTAAAGTTATTAACCCCTAACCCTAAGTCTAACCCGAACCCTAACACCCCCTAACTTTAATGTAATTTAAAAAATGTCTAAATAAAACCTACTATTAATAACTAAATAATTCCTATTTAAAATGAAATACTTACCTTTAAAATAAACCCTAAGCTAGCTACAATATAACTAATAGTTGCATTGTATCTATCTTAAGTTTTATTTTTATTTCACAGCTAAGTTTGTATTTATTTTAACTAGGTAGACTAGTTAGTAAATAGTTATTAACTATTTACTAACTACCTAGTTAAAATAAATACAAATGTAACTGTGAAATATAACCTAACCTGAGTTACACTAACACCTAACATTACACTACAATTAAATAAATTACATTTCTTAAATACAATTAACTAGTTTACAAAAACAAACAAACACTAAATTACACAAAATAAAAAAGAAATTATCAAATATTTAAACTAATTACACCTAAACTAATAACCCTATCAAAATAAAAAAGCCCCCCCCCAAATGCCCTTTTCAGGGCAATGGGGAGCTTAGGTTTTTTAGATAGGTTTTTATTTAGGGGGTTTGGTTGTGTGGGTGGTGGGTTTTACTGTTGGGGGTTGTTTGTATTTTTATTTACAGGTAAAAGAGCTGATTTATTTGGGGCAATGCCCCGCAAAAGGCCCTTTTAAGGTTTAGTTTGGTTTAGTGTAGGCTAGGGTTTTTTTTTTATTTTGTGGGGAATTTTTTATTTTGATAGGGCTATTAGATTAGGTGTAATTAGTTTAAATATTTGATAATTTCTTTTTTTATTTTGTGTAATTTAGTGTTTTTTTGTAATTTAGTTAATTGTATTTAATTAATGTAATTTATTTAATTGTAGTGTAAGGTTAGGCGTTAGTGTAAGACAGGTTAGGTTTTATTTTACAGGTAAATTTGTATTTATTTTAGCTAGGTAGTTAGTAAATAGTTAATATCTATTTACTAACTAGTCTACCTAGTTAAAAACATAATTTATGTAAGAACTTACTTGAAAAAAATCATTTCTTTCATATTGGCAAGAGTCCATGAGCTAGTGACATATGGGATATACAATCCTACCCGGAGGGGCAAAATTTCCCAAACCTCAAAATGCCTATAAATACACCCCTCACCACACCCACAATTCAGTTTAACGAATAGCCAAGCAGTGGGGTGATAAAGAAAGGAGTAGAAAGCATCAACAAAGGAAATTTGGAAATAATTATGCTTTATACAAAAAATCATAACCACCATAAAAAGGGTGGGCCTCATGGACTCTTGCCAATATGAAAGAAATGAATTTATCAGGTAAGTTCTTACATAAATTATGTTTTCTTTCATGTAATTGGCAAGAGTCCATGAGCTAGTGACAATATGGGATATCAATACCCAAGATGTGGAGTCTTCCACTCAAGAGTCACTAGAGAGGGAGGGAATAAAATAAAAACAGCCATATTCCGCTGAAAAAATAATCCACAACCCAAAAAATAAGTTATTTTCACTTTTGAAAGAAAAAAACTTAAATCAAAAGCAGAAGAATCAAACTGAAACAGCTGCCTGAAGAACTTTTCTACCAAAAACTGCTTTCGAAGAAGCAAATACATCAAAATGGTAGAATTTAGTAAATGTATGCAAAGAGGACCAAGTTGCTGCTTTGCAAATCTGATCAACTGAAGCTTCATTCTTAAAAGCCCACGAAGTGGAGACTGATCTAGTAGAATGAACTGTAATTCTCTGAGGCGGGGTTTGACCCGACTCCAAATAAGCTTGATGAATCAAAAGTTTCAACCAAGAAGCCAAGGAAATAGCAGAAGCTTTCTGACCTTTCCTAGGACCAGAAAATAAAACAAATAAACTGGAAGTCTTCCTGAAATTTTTAGTAGCTTCCACATAATATTTCAAAGCTCTTACCACATCCAAAGAATGTAAGGATCTCTCCAAAGAATCCTTAGGATTAGGACACAATGAAGGGACAACAATTTCTCTACTAATGTTGTTAGAATTCACAACCTTAGGTAAAAATTGAAAAGAATCCTGCAAAACTGCCTTATACTGATGAGAAATCAGAAAAGGAGACTCACAAGAAAGAGCAGATAGCTCAGAAACTCTTCTAGCAGAGGAAATAGCAAAAAGGAACAACACTTTCCAGGAAAGTAGTTTAATGTCCAAAGAATGCATAGGCTCAAATGGAGGAGCCTGTAAAGCCTTCAGAACCAAATTAAGACTCCAAGGTTGAGAAATTGATTTAATGACAGGCTTAATATGAACTAAAGCCTGTACAAAACAGTGAATATCAGGAAGTATAGCAATCTTTCTGTGAAATAAAACAGAAAGAGCGGAGATTTGTCCTTTCAAGGAACTTGCAGACAAACCCTTATCCAAACCATTCTGAAAGAACTGTAAAATTCTAGGAATTCTAAAAGAATACCAGGAGAATTTATGAGAAGAACACCATGAAATGTAAGTCTTCCAAACTCTATAATAAATCTTTCTAGAGACAGATTTACGAGCTTGTAACATAGTATTAATCACTGAGTCAGAGAAACCTCTATGACTTAGAACTAAGCGTTCAATTTCCATACCTTCAAATTTAATGATTTGAGATCCTGATGGAAAAACGGACCTTGAGATAGTAGGTCCGGTCGTAACGGAAGTGGCCAAGGTGGGCAACTGGACATACGAACCAGATCCGCATACCAAAACCTGTGTGGCCATGCTGGAGCCACCAGCAACACAAAAGACTGTTCCATGATGATTTTGGAGATCACTCTTGGAAGGAGAACTAAAGGCGGGAAGATGTAAGCAGGTTGATAAGGAAGTGTCAGCGCATCCACTGCTTCCGCCTGAACATCCCTGGACCTGGACAGGTATCTGGGAAGTTTCTTGTTTAGATGAGAGGCCATGAGATCTATCTCTGGAAGCCCCCACATCTGAACAATCTGAGAAAACACATCTGGATGGAGAGACAACTCCCCTGGATGTAAAGTCTGGCGGCTGAGATAATCCGCCTCCCAATTGTCTCCCAATTGTCTACGCCTGGGATATGCACCACAGAGATTAGACAGGAGCTGGATTCCACCCAGGCAAGTAACCGAGATACTTCTTTCATAGCTTGGGGACTGTGAGTCCCACCCTGATGATTGACATAAGCCACAGTTGTGATATTGTCTGTCTGAAAACAAATGAACAGTTCTCTCTTTAGCAGAGGCCAGAACTGAAGAGCCCTGAGAATTGCACAGAGTTCTAAAATATTTATTGGTAATCTCGCCTCTTGAGATTTCCAAACCCCTTGTGCTGTCAGAGATCGCCAAACAGCTCCCCAACCTGAAAGACTCGCATCTGTTGTGATCACAGTCCAGGTTGGGCGAACAAAAGAAGCCCCTTGAACCAAACGATGGTGATCTATCCACCATGTCAGAGAGTGTCGTACATTGGGATTCAAGGATATTAATTGTGATAGAGGTCTCATGTGAAAACGAGCAAAGGGAATTGCGTCCGATGCTGCAGTCATGAGACCTAAAACTTCCATGCACAAAGCCACTGAAGGGAATGATTGAGACTGAAGGAGCCGGCATGCTGCGACCAATTTTAAACGTCTCTTGTCTGTTAGAGACAGAGTCATGGACACTGAATCTATCTGGAAGCCTAAAAAGGTGACCCTTGTCTGAGGAATCAAGAAACATTTTGGTAAATTGATCCTCCAACCATGTTTCCGAAGAAACAACACTAGTTGATTGGTGTGAGATTCTGCAGTATGTAAAGACTGAGCTAGTACCAAGATATCGTCCAAATAAGGAAACACTGCAATACCCTATTCACTGATTACAGATAGTAGGGCACCCAGAACCTTTGAAAAGATTCTTGGAGCTGTTGGTAGGCCAAATGGAAGAGCAACACATTGGTAGTGCTTGTCTAGAAAAGAGAATCTCAGAAACTGAAAGTGTTCTGGATGAATCGGAATATGAAGGTATGCATCCTGCAAGTTTATTGTGGACATATAATGTCCTTGCTGAACAAAAGGCAGAATAGTCCTTATAGTCACCATCTTGAAAGTTGGTACTCTTACATAACGATTCAAAATTTTCAGATCCAGAACTGGTCTGAATACATTTTCTTTCTTTGGTACAATGAATAGGTTTGAATAAAACCCCAAACCTTGTTCCTGAGGAGGAACTGGCATGATTACCCCTGAAGACTCCAGGTCTGAAACACACTTCAGAAAAGCCTGAGCTTTTACTGGATTTACAGGGATGTGTGAGAGAAAAAATCTTCTCACAGGAGTTCTTACTTTGAATCCTATTCGATACCCTTGAGAGACAATGCTCTGAATCCAATGATTTTGGACAGATTTTATCCAAAAATCCTTGAAAAACCTTAATCTGCCCCCTACCAGCTGAGCTGGAATGAGGGCCGCACCTTCATGCAGACTTAGGGGCAGACTTTGGTTTCCTAAATGGCTTGGATTTATTCCAATTTGAGGAAGGCTTCCAACTGGAAGCAGATTCCTAGGGAGGAGGATTGAGTTTTTGTTCCTTATTCTGACGAAAGGAACAAAAACGGTTAGAAGCCTTAGATTTACCCTTAGGTTTTTTATCCTGAGGCAAAAAAACTCCTTTTCCTCCAGTGATAGTTGAAATAATAGAATCCAACTGAGAACCAAATAAATTATTACCTTGGAAAGAAAGAGATAGTAATCTAGATTTAGATGTCATATCAGCATTCCAAGATTTAACCCACAAAGCTCTTCTAGCTAATACAGCTAAAGACATGGATCTAACATCAATTTTGATCATATAAAAAATGGCATCACAAATAAAATGATTAGCATGTTGCAGTAAGCGAACAATGCTAGATATGTCAAAATCCAATTCATGTTGCGCTAAATTTTCCAACCAGAAAGTTGATGCAGCCGCAACATCACCCAAAGAAATAGCAGGTCTGAGAAGATGACCTGAATATAAATAGGCCTTCCTTAGATAAGATTCAAGTTTCCTATCTAAAGGATCCTTAAAGGAAGTGCTATCTTCCATAGGAATAGTGGTACGTTTAGCAAGAGTAGAAATAGCCCCATCAACTTTGGGGATCTTTTCCCAAAACTCTATAGATTTTGCTGGTAAAGGATACAATCTCTTAAACCTTGAAAAAGGAATAAAGGAAGTACCTGGCTTATTCCATTCCTTAGAAATCATATCAGAAATAGCCTCAGGAATGGGAAAAACACCTGGGGAAACCACAGGAGGTTTAAAAACAGCATTTAAATGTTTATTAGACTGAACGTCAATAGGACTGGTTACCTCAATATCCAAAGTAATTAACACTTCTTTTAATAAAGAATGCATATACTCTATTTTAAATAAATAAGTAGATTTGTCAGTGTCAATATCTGAGGAAGGATCTTCTGTTTCAGATAGATCCTCATCAGAAGAGGATGAATTATTATGTTGTTGGTCATTTGAAGGTGGAAATGCAGACAAAGCCTTCATAATAGAATCAGAAACAAATTCTTTAAAATTTACAGGTATATCATGCACATTAGAAGTTGAAGGAACTGCAACTGGCAATGTACTATTACTGATAGAAACTCTATCTGCATGTAAAAGTTTATCATGACAACTATTACAAATGACATTCGGTGGAATAATTTCCACAATTTTACAACAAATGCACTTAGCTTTGGTAGAACCGATGTCAGGCAGAAATGTTCCAGCAGAAACTTCAGAGGCAGGATCAGATTGGGACACCCCCTAACTTTAATGTAATTTAAAAAATGTCTAAATAAAACCTACTATTAATAACTAAATAATTCCTATTTAAAATGAAATACTTACCTTTAAAATAAACCCTAAGCTAGCTACAATATAACTAATAGTTGCATTGTATCTATCTTAAGTTTTATTTTTATTTCACAGCTAAGTTTGTATTTATTTTAACTAGGTAGACTAGTTAGTAAATAGTTATTAACTATTTACTAACTACCTAGTTAAAATAAATACAAATGTAACTGTGAAATATAACCTAACCTGAGTTACACTAACACCTAACATTACACTACAATTAAATAAATTACATTTCTTAAATACAATTAACTAGTTTACAAAAACAAACAAACACTAAATTACACAAAATAAAAAAGAAATTATCAAATATTTAAACTAATTACACCTAAACTAATAACCCTATCAAAATAAAAAAGCCCCCCCAAATGCCCTTTTCAGGGCAATGGGGAGCTTAGGTTTTTTAGATAGGTTTTTATTTAGGGGGTTTGGTTGTGTGGGTGGTGGGTTTTACTGTTGGGGGTTGTTTGTATTTTTATTTACAGGTAAAAGAGCTGATTTATTTGGGGCAATGCCCCGCAAAAGGCCCTTTTAAGGTTTAGTTTGGTTTAGTGTAGGCTAGGGTTTTTTTTTTATTTTGTGGGGAATTTTTTATTTTGATAGGGCTATTAGATTAGGTGTAATTAGTTTAAATATTTGATAATTTCTTTTTTTATTTTGTGTAATTTAGTGTTTTTTTGTAATTTAGTTAATTGTATTTAATTAATGTAATTTATTTAATTGTAGTGTAAGGTTAGGCGTTAGTGTAAGACAGGTTAGGTTTTATTTTACAGGTAAATTTGTATTTATTTTAGCTAGGTAGTTAGTAAATAGTTAATATCTATTTACTAACTAGTCTACCTAGTTAAAAACATAATTTATGTAAGAACTTACTTGAAAAAAATCATTTCTTTCATATTGGCAAGAGTCCATGAGCTAGTGACATATGGGATATACAATCCTACCCGGAGGGGCAAAGTTTCCCAAACCTCAAAATGCCTATAAATACACCCCTCACCACACCCACAATTCAGTTTAACGAATAGCCAAGCAGTGGGGTGATAAAGAAAGGAGTAGAAAGCATCAACAAAGGAAATTTGGAAATAATTATGCTTTATACAAAAAATCATAACCACCATAAAAAGGGTGGGCCTCATGGACTCTTGCCAATATGAAAGAAATGAATTTATCAGGTAAGTTCTTACATAAATTATGTTTTCTTTCATGTAATTGGCAAGAGTCCATGAGCTAGTGACAATATGGGATATCAATACCCAAGATGTGGAGTCTTCCACTCAAGAGTCACTAGAGAGGGAGGGAATAAAATAAAAACAGCCATATTCCGCTGAAAAAATAATCCACAACCCAAAAAATAAGTTATTTTCACTTTTGAAAGAAAAAAACTTAAATCAAAAGCAGAAGAATCAAACTGAAACAGCTGCCTGAAGAACTTTTCTACCAAAAACTGCTTTCGAAGAAGCAAATACATCAAAATGGTAGAATTTAGTAAATGTATGCAAAGAGGACCAAGTTGCTGCTTTGCAAATCTGATCAACTGAAGCTTCATTCTTAAAAGCCCACGAAGTGGAGACTGATCTAGTAGAATGAACTGTAATTCTCTGAGGCGGGGTTTGACCCGACTCCAAATAAGCTTGATGAATCAAAAGTTTCAACCAAGAAGCCAAGGAAATAGCAGAAGCTTTCTGACCTTTCCTAGGACCAGAAAATAAAACAAATAAACTGGAAGTCTTCCTGAAATTTTTAGTAGCTTCCACATAATATTTCAAAGCTCTTACCACATCCAAAGAATGTAAGGATCTCTCCAAAGAATCCTTAGGATTAGGACACAATGAAGGGACAACAATTTCTCTACTAATGTTGTTAGAATTCACAACCTTAGGTAAAAATTGAAAAGAATCCTGCAAAACTGCCTTATACTGATGAGAAATCAGAAAAGGAGACTCACAAGAAAGAGCAGATAGCTCAGAAACTCTTCTAGCAGAGGAAATAGCAAAAAGGAACAACACTTTCCAGGAAAGTAGTTTAATGTCCAAAGAATGCATAGGCTCAAATGGAGGAGCCTGTAAAGCCTTCAGAACCAAATTAAGACTCCAAGGTTGAGAAATTGATTTAATGACAGGCTTAATATGAACTAAAGCCTGTACAAAACAGTGAATATCAGGAAGTATAGCAATCTTTCTGTGAAATAAAACAGAAAGAGCGGAGATTTGTCCTTTCAAGGAACTTGCAGACAAACCCTTATCCAAACCATTCTGAAAGAACTGTAAAATTCTAGGAATTCTAAAAGAATACCAGGAGAATTTATGAGAAGAACACCATGAAATGTAAGTCTTCCAAACTCTATAATAAATCTTTCTAGAGACAGATTTACGAGCTTGTAACATAGTATTAATCACTGAGTCAGAGAAACCTCTATGACTTAGAACTAAGCGTTCAATTTCCATACCTTCAAATTTAATGATTTGAGATCCTGATGGAAAAACGGACCTTGAGATAGTAGGTCCGGTCGTAACGGAAGTGGCCAAGGTGGGCAACTGGACATACGAACCAGATCCGCATACCAAAACCTGTGTGGCCATGCTGGAGCCACCAGCAACACAAAAGACTGTTCCATGATGATTTTGGAGATCACTCTTGGAAGGAGAACTAAAGGCGGGAAGATGTAAGCAGGTTGATAAGGAAGTGTCAGCGCATCCACTGCTTCCGCCTGAACATCCCTGGACCTGGACAGGTATCTGGGAAGTTTCTTGTTTAGATGAGAGGCCATGAGATCTATCTCTGGAAGCCCCCACATCTGAACAATCTGAGAAAACACATCTGGATGGAGAGACAACTCCCCTGGATGTAAAGTCTGGCGGCTGAGATAATCCGCCTCCCAATTGTCTCCCAATTGTCTACGCCTGGGATATGCACCACAGAGATTAGACAGGAGCTGGATTCCACCCAGGCAAGTAACCGAGATACTTCTTTCATAGCTTGGGGACTGTGAGTCCCACCCTGATGATTGACATAAGCCACAGTTGTGATATTGTCTGTCTGAAAACAAATGAACAGTTCTCTCTTTAGCAGAGGCCAGAACTGAAGAGCCCTGAGAATTGCACAGAGTTCTAAAATATTTATTGGTAATCTCGCCTCTTGAGATTTCCAAACCCCTTGTGCTGTCAGAGATCGCCAAACAGCTCCCCAACCTGAAAGACTCGCATCTGTTGTGATCACAGTCCAGGTTGGGCGAACAAAAGAAGCCCCTTGAACCAAACGATGGTGATCTATCCACCATGTCAGAGAGTGTCGTACATTGGGATTCAAGGATATTAATTGTGATAGAGGTCTCATGTGAAAACGAGCAAAGGGAATTGCGTCCGATGCTGCAGTCATGAGACCTAAAACTTCCATGCACAAAGCCACTGAAGGGAATGATTGAGACTGAAGGAGCCGGCATGCTGCGACCAATTTTAAACGTCTCTTGTCTGTTAGAGACAGAGTCATGGACACTGAATCTATCTGGAAGCCTAAAAAGGTGACCCTTGTCTGAGGAATCAAGAAACATTTTGGTAAATTGATCCTCCAACCATGTTTCCGAAGAAACAACACTAGTTGATTGGTGTGAGATTCTGCAGTATGTAAAGACTGAGCTAGTACCAAGATATCGTCCAAATAAGGAAACACTGCAATACCCTATTCACTGATTACAGATAGTAGGGCACCCAGAACCTTTGAAAAGATTCTTGGAGCTGTTGGTAGGCCAAATGGAAGAGCAACACATTGGTAGTGCTTGTCTAGAAAAGAGAATCTCAGAAACTGAAAGTGTTCTGGATGAATCGGAATATGAAGGTATGCATCCTGCAAGTTTATTGTGGACATATAATGTCCTTGCTGAACAAAAGGCAGAATAGTCCTTATAGTCACCATCTTGAAAGTTGGTACTCTTACATAACGATTCAAAATTTTCAGATCCAGAACTGGTCTGAATACATTTTCTTTCTTTGGTACAATGAATAGGTTTGAATAAAACCCCAAACCTTGATCCTGAGGAGGAACTGGCATGATTACCCCTGAAGACTCCAGGTCTGAAACACACTTCAGAAAAGCCTGAGCTTTTACTGGATTTACAGAGATGTGTGAGAGAAAAAATCTTCTCACAGGAGTTCTTACTTTGAATCCTATTCGATACCCTTGAGAGACAATGCTCTGAATCCAATGATTTTGGACAGATTTTATCCAAAAATCCTTGAAAAACCTTAATCTGCCCCCTACCAGCTGAGCTGGAATGAGGGCCGCACCTTCATGCAGACTTAGGGGCAGACTTTGGTTTCCTAAATGGCTTGGATTTATTCCAATTTGAGGAAGGCTTCCAACTGGAAGCAGATTCCTAGGGAGGAGGATTGAGTTTTTGTTCCTTATTCTGACGAAAGGAACAAAAACGGTTAGAAGCCTTAGATTTACCCTTAGGTTTTTTATCCTGAGGCAAAAAAACTCCTTTTCCTCCAGTGATAGTTGAAATAATAGAATCCAACTGAGAACCAAATAAATTATTACCTTGGAAAGAAAGAGATAGTAATCTAGATTTAGATGTCATATCAGCATTCCAAGATTTAACCCACAAAGCTCTTCTAGCTAATACAGCTAAAGACATGGATCTAACATCAATTTTGATCATATAAAAAATGGCATCACAAATAAAATGATTAGCATGTTGCAGTAAGCGAACAATGCTAGATATGTCAAAATCCAATTCATGTTGCGCTAAATTTTCCAACCAGAAAGTTGATGCAGCCGCAACATCACCCAAAGAAATAGCAGGTCTGAGAAGATGACCTGAATATAAATAGGCCTTCCTTAGATAAGATTCAAGTTTCCTATCTAAAGGATCCTTAAAGGAAGTGCTATCTTCCATAGGAATAGTGGTACGTTTAGCAAGAGTAGAAATAGCCCCATCAACTTTGGGGATCTTTTCCCAAAACTCTATAGATTTTGCTGGTAAAGGATACAATCTCTTAAACCTTGAAAAAGGAATAAAGGAAGTACCTGGCTTATTCCATTCCTTAGAAATCATATCAGAAATAGCCTCAGGAATGGGAAAAACACCTGGGGAAACCACAGGAGGTTTAAAAACAGCATTTAAATGTTTATTAGACTGAACGTCAATAGGACTGGTTACCTCAATATCCAAAGTAATTAACACTTCTTTTAATAAAGAATGCATATACTCTATTTTAAATAAATAAGTAGATTTGTCAGTGTCAATATCTGAGGAAGGATCTTCTGTTTCAGATAGATCCTCATCAGAAGAGGATGAATTATTATGTTGTTGGTCATTTGAAGGTGGAAATGCAGACAAAGCCTTCATAATAGAATCAGAAACAAATTCTTTAAAATTTACAGGTATATCATGCACATTAGAAGTTGAAGGAACTGCAACTGGCAATGTACTATTACTGATAGAAACTCTATCTGCATGTAAAAGTTTATCATGACAACTATTACAAATGACATTCGGTGGAATAATTTCCACAATTTTACAACAAATGCACTTAGCTTTGGTAGAACCGATGTCAGGCAGAAATGTTCCAGCAGAAACTTCAGAGGCAGGATCAGATTGGGACATCTTGCTCAATGTAAGAGAAAAAACAACATATAAAGCTAAATTATCTATTTCCTTAAATGACAGTTTCATGAATGGGAAAAAAATGCAAAAGCATAGGCCTCTTGATAGAAAAGAAAGCAGGAGGCAAACAACAATGGGGTATTGAAATAATGAAGAAATTGGCGCCAAGTATGACGCACAACGTAATGTAAACTCCTTTTCCTCCAGTGATAGTTGAAATAATAGAATCCAACTGAGAACCAAATAAATTATTACCTTGGAAAGAAAGAGATAGTAATCTAGATTTAGATGTCATATAAGCATTCCAAGATTTAACCCACAAAGCTCTTCTAGCTAATACAGCTAAAGACATAGCTTAGCACAAACTTACTTCACCACCTCCACAGGAGGCAAAGTTTGTAAAACTGAATTGTGGGTGTGGTGAGGGGTGTATTTATAGGCATTTTGAGGTTTGGGAAACTTTGCCCCTCCTGGTAGGATTGTATATCCCATATGTCACTAGCTCATGGACTTGCCAATTACATGAAAGAAAGAAATACAAACTTAGCTGTGAAATAAAAATAAAACCTAAGATAGCTACAATGTAACTATTAGTTATATTGTAGCTAGCTTAGGGGTTATTTTAAAGGTAAGTATTTAGTTTTAAATAGGAATTATTTAGTTATTAATAGTAGCTTTTATTTAGATTTATTTTAATTATATTAAAGTTAGTGGGTGTTAGGGTCAGATTTAGGGTTAGGTTTAGGGGTTAATAACTTTAGTATAGTGGTGGCGATGTTAGGAACAGCAGATTAGGGGTTAATAACAGTAATTTAGGTTACGGCGATGTTAGGGACAGCAGATTATGGGTTAATAATATTTAACTAGTTTTTACGATGCGGGAGTGCGGTTTAGGGGTTATTATGTTTATTATAGTGGTGGCGATGTCTGGAGTAGCAGATTAGGGGTTAATAATTGTATTTAGTGTTTGCGATGCGGGAGGGCCTCGTTTTAGGGGTTAATAGGTAGTTTATGGGATCTTGTAGTTTTAGGCTGTACCGCTCACTTTTTGGCCTCCCAGGCAAACTCGTAATACCGGCGCTGTGGAAGTTCCATTGAAGAAGGACTTTTGGAAAGCTGCGGTAGTTACATTGCATTCCAGCCAAAAAAGTGTGCGGTGCAGCTAAACCTGCAAGACTCGTAATACCAGCGGTAGTGAAAAAGAGCCTTAACGCTGCTTTTTCACTCATACCCCAAAATTCGTAATCTAGCCGACTGTATTTTGAGGAGAAATGGGCCTCAAATCAATCTGAGAACCCCTGTCAACAAATAATAATAATTTGCATATCTTCACTCTTCACCTTCCTTCAATGGTGGCAAAGATAAGACTGAATACCATAGAGGTGGGAGGGGTAGAGCTTTTGAGTTTGGATATCTTTTCCCCCTCCTAGTGGCAGGGAAGATAATTCCAAGGAGTAACGGATCAGAAAGGTAATTACCATTAGTAATTGATAGTGGACTCTTACTACTTTATGAAACAAAAAATCTGTACCAAGGCTATAAGTATTAATATATATATATATATATATATATATATATATATATAATTAATATATATATATATATATATATATATATATATATATATATATATATATATATTAAAATATGAAAGCGCACTCTAATGGGCTTTCTTAAATAAATGTATTCACTTTATTTGTGAACGTTTTTGGATCAATAAGATCCATCCTCAGACAAAATGTGTACATATATATATATATATATATATATATATATATATTACCTAAAATGCTTATAGAGTGACAAATAATAAAAAAATACTACACTCATCTACTGGTAAAACCAGTAGAAAGTCACCTGTGGAAAACTTGTGACTAATTTTCCAGTAGGTGAAAAAAAACCAGTCACTACCCATACTCCATATACAACCCTATGAGAAACATTGCATTCTGAGGGGAAATGGGCCTCAACTTGTTTTAAGAACCCCACTTAATGAATAACCAGCACATCTTTATTCTTCACCGTCTTCCAGCGAAGGCAAAGACTAGTTTACCAGTGAGGTGTGGTGCGGAGGGCGGAGGTTATAGAGCTCTTGGGGTTTGGGTATCTTTGCCTCCATCTAGTGGCAGGAAAGAGTAATTACTAGTAATGGATCGTGGACCCTCAGCCCCTGTATAAAATAAATTTGTTTTATGTCCATTAAAATTAATATACAGGGAGTGCAGAATTATTAGGCAAGTTGTATTTTTGAGGATTAATTTTATTATTGAACAACAACCATGTTCTCAATGAACCCAAAAAACTAATTAATATCAAAGCTGAATAGTTTTGGAAGTAGTTTTTAGTTTGTTTTTAGTTATAGCGATTTTAGGGGGATATCTGTGTGTGCAGGTGACTATTACTGTGCATAATTATTAGGCAACTTAACAAAAAACAAATATATACCCATTTCAATTATTTATTTTTACCAGTGAAACCAATATAACATCTCAACATTCACAAATATACATTTCTGACATTCAAAAACAAAACAAAAACACATCAGTGACCAATATAGCCACCTTTCTTTGCAAGGACACTCAAAAGCCTGCCATCCATGGATTCTGTCAGTGTTTTGTTCTGTTCACCATCAACATTGCGTGCAGCAGCAACCACAGCCTCCCAGACACTGTTCAGAGAGGTGTACTGTTTTCCCTCCTTGTAAATCTCACATTTGATGATGGACCACAGGTTCTCAATGGGGTTCAGATCAGGTGAACAAGGAGGCCATGTCATTAGATTTTCTTTTTTTATACCCTTTCTTGCCAGCCACGCTGTGGAGTACTTGGACGCGTGTGATGGAGCATTGTCCTGCATGAAAATCATGTTTTTCTTGAAGGATGCAGACTTCTTCCTGTACCACTGCTTGAAGAAGGTGTCTTCCAGAAACTGGCAGTAGGACTGGGAGTTGAGCTTGACTCCATCCTCAACCCGAAAAGGCCCCACAAGCTCATCTTTGATGATACCAGCCCAAACCAGTACTCCACCTCGCTGGTGTCTGAGTCGGACTGGAGCTCTCTGCCCTTTACCAATCCAGCCACTTGCCCATCCATCTGGCCCATCAAGACTCACTCTCATTTCATCAGTCCATAAAACCTTAGAAAAATCAGTCTTGAGATATTTCTTGGCCCAGTCTTGACGTTTCAGCTTGTGTGTCTTGTTCAGTGGTGGTCGTCTTTCAGCCTTTCTTACCTTGGCCATGTCTCTGAGTATTGCACACCTTGTGCTTTTGGGCACTCCAGTGATGTTGCAGCTCTGAAATATGGCCAAACTGGTGGCAAGTGGCATCTTGGCAGCTGCACGCTTGACTTTTCTCAGTTCATGGGCAGTTATTTTGTGCCTTGGTTTTTCCACACGCTTCTTGCGACCCTGTTGACTATTTTGAATGAAACGCTTGATTGTTCGATGATCACGCTTCAGAAGCTTTGCAATTTTAAGAGTGCTGCATCCCTCTGCAAGATATCTCAATATTTTTGACTTTTCTGAGCCTGTCAAGTCCTTCTTTTGACCCATTTTGCCAAAGGAAAGGAAGTTGCCTAATAATTATGCACACCTGATATAGGGTGTTGATGTCATTAGACCACACCCCTTCTCATTACAGAGATGCACATCACCTAATATGCTTAATTGGTAGTAGGCTTTTGAGCCTATACAGCTTGGAGTAAGACAACATGCATAAAGAGGATGATGTGGTCAAAATACTCATTTGCCTAATAATTCTGCACTCCCTGTACAACTTAGAACAGATATAGTACAGTTTCCTTACACACACAGTAATGGTTCACATGGTTGGAAATTGAACCAAGATAGCATAAGTCTAAAATGAATATCAGGCTATTATTGATTCCTGTGTATTCTTTTCAGTTTAATTTTTTTTACAGCTTTTACTTTACATTTTTTTTTCAAGATTTTTTTTTAATTGTGTTTATTAAATCCTGCTCCTTCACACAGATGACAGAAAATATTTTGTACAATGTCCTTTAGCACAGGGATCACCCTCTGCCCTTGAGAAAAAGCAAAGCTAAGTATTTGTGCTTTTGGGGACATCCATTAGGTGGCAAGCAAGGTGGTTCCTCAACTCAAGAGTCCTCTGAAGGGGAAAACACTGTATAGATGGTGCCTGCAACTTTACCTCAATCTGGCAAAGTGCAACTGGACAATTTTAGAGTAATATGTCATTGTGTGTTTAATAGCCATAAATGTATATGCAGCTCCCAGTGTTGGGGAGTTGGCCATCACTGCTTTCCTGTTCCTTTTTTTAATACAAATGATAAAATTCCAATAAACTACATACATTTCAACAAAACAGTTTCCATACTCACTCTACTTAAAGGGACAGTATATAACATTGAATTGTTTTTTTATTTTTTTATTTAAATGTTAACTTTGTGTGTGAAGACAACTACAGCGCCATATAAATGACTGTGGAGGCACAACTGACCCCCAATATTAACCTAATAAAACCATATCTACATTGGTCTTTTGGGTGCCCCATGGGCTGAGTTCAGCCAATTAGCCACATAAAATACAGGGTGGCACTTGAAAGTCTGCCAGTTCTGTCCAGCAGATGGCAAGCGCATGCGCACAAGTGCCCACTCAATGGCCCAGAGCTAATAGTCATGAGAAAGGAGTAATTTAGCCTTGTGAGCATGCTAAAGGGGCAGAACGAAAGGGTGAACAGCCACATTCTTAAGTTCTGTACGGCTCGCTTCAAAGCTGACTGAAGGCTGTGGGGGCGGCTAGTTAAGTATTTTATGCGGCTTATAATAAAGTAAATTACATTTGAATAAAAGACAAACATTACATTTTTAATATTTTAGATATAAAATGGCTTGTTAAAGCAAATAATTTGCTAATAAACTAGTTTTTATCTCGCCCTTACTGCCACTTTAAAATAAATTCTCATATTTTCTTATTCGTATAAAGGCTTTGTGCAGCGTTCTACAACTATCAGCTGTTGAAAAACAAAAGTATTACAGTATTATCATAAAGTGAATGTAGTAAGCTACAGTTTAACTACACAATACAGAGGCCAGAGTATTAATCAATCAGTAATTCAATTCCCATATTATTCAAGACCCATATAATATTACAGTATTTGTGGCTCATTAACAAAGCTATTTTTATATTGAGAATGGCAGTTTTAAAATCTTAATTAATACATGCCCTAAACATTTGACCCCATTAGCTGCATGTTAATTGACTCTGTTCATATACTTGGGACTAGTAGCTTGTTCTTTGGGGTTGATTAGTTCAGGAACAAATAAACTAATTTCAGGAAACAACTTAGTTTATAGCTGGGAATACCAAGGAATTAACTGACAATCAAGAATCTCTTTTTTTTTCCTTAAAAAAAGATTCAAGCATACCTTGAATATAGAGACAAAATATAGAAGATACATTGGTTCGCCAATCAAATGTAATACAAAACTAAATCAGTGGGCATTCATTTAATTTTTAACATTTTCTCTTGCTTCTTTGGATCTGAAAAAATAGTATTTTAAAATGTTTGAGAGTTTTAGTTTTGTTTTTTTAAATAAAATGTCGCTCTCCACCAATAGCGCTCTAGAATCTAGTGAGCAATCTGTAACTAGGTATGAGAAGGAAATAAACAAGCATTCCCTGTACATTTCAACTGAAACAACTTTAACTTAAAGGGGCATTGTACTCAAAAATGGTCTCTCATGTATATGAAAGTAAAACACTTAAAGATGCTGAAAACATTTTTTGGCTGAGAAAGTGTGAAGTATTTAAATGTAAAATAATACAGCGTATAAGTTATGTACTTATCTTGCCTTTCACATCCGTTCCTTTGTCCTCCCTTTAGCATAAAAGCTAACAAGCCCACCTTTCCTATATATCACCTTTTTACAAGTTGACTTACATTGGATGGAAACTCATGGGCGGAGCCCTCTACTACTTTATAATATTTTCCTTTTTTGTGTTAATTGTACCAAGGCATAATACACCTGTTTTGAATTGCTACAAAATAAGTTGACATTCTACAAATAAATGATAATAATCATACTTATGCTCTCTTAGATCTATTGGTACAGATGCCATTGATGATCACTGTATATGTCATTTTTAATTTATATCTTTTTAAAAAATCTCTCGAAGCCTATTCAGAGAATGCAGTCTAGATATATGCGCCAAACTAGGCAAATATCTATATTTTTAGCTTTAACTTCCTATTATCTTGGCTTACTCTAGACTAAATTTGATAATGAAGAATTAAAATTAATCTTTTGTAGTTTAGACAGTATACAATTGTAAGATACTGTTCAATTCACTTCTTTGTTATCTTTGTATCCTTTGTCGAAAAGCATAGGTTGGCTCAAGAGCAGCAATGCATTACTGGGAGCTAGTTGGTAATTGCTAGCTGCACACATGCCTCTTGTCATTGGCTCACCAAATGTGTTCAGCTAGCTCCCAGTAGTACACTGGAGTTGACTTTAACTATGTGTTTAGCCCCTTTGCAGGATGAGGATGATAAATGAACAAAACGACTTTCAAACTTCTGATTGACAAATGATCTGTGAGCAAAGCATCCACTGCCCATGAGTTACATACATCTGTAGTGTAATAAGCGCTGATCAAACACGTATATTCTCGATCTGACAGTCCTAGAGAAACATATTCTACAATTCATCTAGACATAGTAGTCTTAACTGGAGCATAGCCTTTCCTATGTCCTTGAGGTATGATACATAGATGGTCAAACCTCCTCCAATTCTTGTTGTGATTTAGATGTCGATACAGTAAATATCTTTTAAAGTGTACATTTTCCCTTCTACCAGTCTCTTTTCTGGACAGATGTCAGCCAATCCAAAATAAATGTAACTTACGGCACTTTAGAAACTGCCGGCGCCTAAGAAAAAAATAAAATAAATAACAAAACTCCCGTAAAAAACGAACACGCCTCCCAAAAATAAACCCGACACATAAAACCCCTATATCTGCCATCAAACCCACATCGGAACTAATAATAAAAGTATTAACCCGAAACCGACAACCCCCCACAACGCAATATGCCTAATTAAACTATTAACTCCTATATCCGCCATCAAACCCACATCGCAACTACCTAATAAATGTATTAACCTCTATTCCGCCATTAACGCACAAGAGGTTCCCCACTTGGAAGAAGACTTCACCGCCGGACTTTAGGAACCAGTCGCCGCTTGGAAGACTTCACCACCTGGAACAGGACCTTCTACGCCGGACTTCAGGAACCCTTGAGTACCAACCTGGGGGTTAGATTTAGGCTTTTTTTTTATTTTGGGGGGTTTTGGGTTGTTTTTAGATTGTTTTTTAGTGTTAGGTTTATTTATTTTGGGGGGTTTGGTGGGTTTTACTGTTAGGGGGGGGATTAGAATTTTGTTTCACTGCAAAAGAGCTGTTTAACTTAGGTCAATGCCCTACAAAAAGCCCTTTTAAGGATTATTGGTAGTCTAGCATTAGATTAGGGGGTGCTTTTATATGGGGGGGTTATTTTCATAAGGATTAAGTTTAATTTTTTTATTTTGGATAATTTTGTTTATTATTTTATGTACTGTAAGACTTTTTTATTTTTTTGTAATTTTAGCTTAATTTAAACTTAGTTTTATTATGTTAAAAGTAATGTTAGGTTTTTTATTTTAATTGTTTGTAATTTCATATTATTAATTTTAGGTAATTGTCGTTAATTTAGGGGGCGTTAGGTTAGAGGGCTTAGTAATTTAATTAGTTATTTGCGTTGGTGGATTAGGGGTTAATAGTTTTAATAGGGACTTTCCGATGTGGGTTAATGGCAGTTTAGAGGTCAATAGTTTTAAGAGGGACTTTGCGATGTGGGTTAATGGTGGATTAGGGGTTAATGCATTTATTAGGTAGTTTGCAAAGTTGGGGTTGGCGGATTTAGGGTTTAATACTTTAATTATTAGTTGTGATGTGGGTTTGATGGCAGATATAAGGGTTAGTAGTTTAATTAGGCATATTGCGTTGTGAGGGGGTTGTCGGTTTCGTGGTTAATACTTTTATTATTATTGTGTGGCGAGGTGAAAATGGAGTAAAATTTCTCCATATTCGCCACGTAAGTCCTTGCGCTGAATATGTGATACCGGCTTGCGACGCGGCTCTATGTTAGCTTATGGGAGTAAAAATTTCGGCTGACGGGTGAAATATACGTGCCGCATTTATATGTGGCGCTGTATATGTGATACCAAAATCGCGTAAAAACCGACGCCGCATATGTAATGGAGCCCCAGGTTCCTAGATTGATAAAGCTTGGGTGTCAGAAACCCTTCTAGGAGTGGTAATTGCCAGTAGAAATTTTGATTTAAGAGTAAGATTACAAAATAATTTACTAAATAACCATTTAACACCAGTCACAGATAAGATGACAAAAACGTAAACATTTCCTGCATTGAAGAAAGGCCGTCTGAATGTCAGTCATTTAGGAGCAGAATATAAGATATCCTGATGTACAGGAATAAAAACTAAGCATCTGTTTATAATAAAATGTACAAGATTACATGATCTTGTGGTAGAGGCTTTTCTGGTTGGAAATAGAGTTTTAATAAAAGAATCAGAAAACTTAAAGGGACATGAAAGCTAAAATAATTTTTCAGGATTCAGATAGAGCAGTGATTTGCAACCTTTTTTTTTGCCGTGGCACACTTTTTTGCATTAAAAAATCCTGTGGCACACCACCATCCCAAAATTATACAAAATCACACATTGTAGCCTAATACAGGATATATATACAGTGTATATATATATATATATATATATATATATATATATATATATATATATATACATATATATATATACACACACACTGTACTGTGCTGTCATGCCATGCCTCCTACAAACTATACATGACATATTGACATTCATTCACAAACAATCATAATGATTGTCTGTGAATGAATGTCAATGTCATGGTTGTAAATGATGCCTGATGAGCCTGTCACATACCTCCCAATATTTCAAAATTTGAAAGAGGGACACCCCCGCACTGTTGTCAGTCTGCCGCGGCACACCTGAGGATCTCTCACGGCACACTAGTTGAAAAACACTGAGATAGAGCATATGATTTTAAACAACTTTCAAAAGTACTTCTGTTATAAAAGTTGCATCATTATCTTGATATCCTTTGTTGAAGAAGCAGCAATGCACTTTTGGGATATAACTGAACGCATCAGGTCAGTAAATGACAAGAGGCCTATATGTGCAATCACCAATCAGCAGCTAGTTCCTTGTAGTGCATTGCTGCTCCTGAGTCTATCTAGCTATGCATTTCAACAAAGGATACCAAGAGACTAAAACAAATTTAATTATAGAATTAAATTGGAAACTGATTGTTCTATATGAATCATGAAGGTCTTATATTGAATTTCTGTACTTTTTACTCTCTAGTCAAGACAATGTGAGGACACATTTGTAACATCTTTTGCGTTATTCTGGAATTGTTTTTAACTTTCTTTGAAATATTCCAAATTACCCTTAACCCTTACAGTGTTTCTATCTATTGCCCCTTCCCCAATACTTCATGACTAAGGTTGCATTGCAAAACCTGCTAGCACTACCCACCAAGCCCTCATAACCACCCAAATAACTGCAATCAGGTGTGGTGCTTACTAAAGATCCAGCTCCAGGAAAGAGAAACAACTTCACACAACCTCTATACTGATACCTCTCCACATTCTACTACACTTTAAAAAAAGTTTTTGTTCACTCTTTTTGCAAACATTTCTCTATTTTTAGTGTTTCTCCATCTCATCATCCATTTACCACCCTGCCTCGTACCAGACTTATTTCCATTTAAAAAACTGGTAGTCTGTGCATAACTGAGAACAATAACGCATAACAATTTTTGTCCCATCTATGATCCATTACACAAATATATGGGGTAAACCTCTGTAATTTGCAGCAATATTATTATTAAACATATTAGGGACACACAGCCTTGAACTAATTGGACTGTGCAGCAATTGTTATCATAATGATATAGTGACCTCCATTAATGAGAAGTATTCTTCCTTACTTTACGTCAAACAGTGGTTCTTATTAGCTGACTATTTGTTCTTTCCCCCTCTCCCTATTATTGTGCCCTTACTGGCCATTTCAACACTTTTTACATTTTCCTTCCCATTTTTATTTTGTAATTTCAATAAAGATTTGTTTTTAATTTTCCTTGTGTTTCCCTTTCCCAAGGGGATTAATAAACTTCCATTATTTCAGTGGAATATGGTATGGAGTGCTAACATGTACACTCTACAGTGGTTAATCGCCACTACTCTCTCATTATTTCCATTCTCCTTTATCTTCTGCATATCCATTCTCTATCCTTTAGTTTGTAACTTGAGAGCCTGTTTGCCTGTAGGCCACTTTGTATTAAAGTGAACCTACTACTGATTGTACTCAAGGGGAGGGAATTCCTAACCCTTTGTTGTACTGTTTGTAATGTACTCTCACATATGAAACCTACCTTTATTGTACTTGTATGTGCATTAATTGTAATGTACCCATAAATATTTTATACTTTGTACTAATCCTAAAGCCCGTTTACACGGGCCATATTTTGCAGTACAGCGGTCCCACCCCTTGCTCTCTCTCCCTCCGCCCATTTCTCTTTTGCTCTCTCTCTTTTGCGCTCTCTCTTGCTCCACCTCTCTTTATCTCTCTCTCTCCCCCCTCTCTTTTGCGCTCTCTCTCGCTCCACCTCTCTTTTGCTCTCTCTCCCCCTCCTCTCTTTTGCCCTTTCCCCTCTCTTTTGCTCCCTCTCTCCCCCCCTCTCTTTTGCTCTCTCTCCACCCTCTCTTTTGCGCTCTCTCTCTCCACCCTCTCTTTTGCGCTCTCTCTCCCCCTCTCTTTTGCGCTCTCTCTCTGCCCCTCTCTTTTGTGCTCTCTCTCTCCCCCTCTCTTTTGCGCTCTCTCTCTCCCCCTCTCTTTTGTGCTCTCTCTCCCCCTCTCTTTTGCTCACTCTCTCCCCTTTCTTTTGCCCTTTCCCCTCTCTTTTGCTCTCTCTCTCCCTCCTCTCTTTTGCGCTCTCTCACCCCTTTCTTTTGCGCTCTCTCCCCTCTCTCTCCCCCTCTCTTTTGCGCTCTCTCCCCCCCTCTTTTGCGTCTCTCTCCCCCCTATCTTTTGCTCTCTCTCTCCACTCCTCTCTTTTGCGCTCTCTCTCCCCCCCTCTCTTTTGCGCTCTCTCTCCCCCCTCTCTTTTGCGCTCTCTCTCCCCCCTCTCTTTTGCGCTCTCTCTCTCCCCCTCTCTTTTGCGCTGTCTCTTTCCCCCTCTCTTTTGCTCTCTCTCTCCATCCCTCTCTTTTGCTCTCTCTCTCTCCATCCCTCTCTTTTGCTATCTAGTAAGTAAGGGTAAATTAGACTAAAGCCAGTAGTATTATGCACAGGTATTTATGCATAGGCCGAGTTGTGATCTGAATGCAGGTCAGGATTTAGCAGCAAAAATCATAATGACACCCAGAAAAATGGCTGACTAACTCAATTACACAGATACAGAACAGTGTATAAGAGCAACATCGAAATACCATACAAAGCAAAACTTGTGAAACCATAGCACAAGCTAAAAATAAATTAGACATGAACAGCAAATTTAGAAAAACTGCTTCTTTCCATTCATAAACAATTCACTTTTTCCACTGCAAGAGATTTCTTTATTGGACTTCGTGTCTCTCCTTCAACCACTTGCTCATTCTTGCCAACAGGGCTTCTATATTGTGCTATTTAGTACTGTAACTTGAGAACAAAATAAAGTTGAGTAAACTTACTTGCTACGTTAGTGAAACAATAAAATGACAGCATGTGAAAGATGGGAGTAGTAGTACAATTACGTGTGACACACTAATACTGGAGATGGGAGAAGTAGTACAATTACATGTGACACACTAATAGTGGAGATGGGAGTAGTAGTACAATTACATGTGACACACTAATAGTGGAGATGGGAGTAGTAGTACAATTATGTGTGACACACTAATACTGGAGATAGGAGTAGTAGTACAATTACGTGTGTGACACACTAATAGTGGAGATTGGAGTAGTAGTACAATTACATGTGACACACTAATAGTGGAGATGGCAGTAGTAGTACAATTACATATGACACACTAATAGTGGAGATGGGAGTAGTAGTACAATTACATATGACACACTAATAGTGGAGATGGGAGTAGTAGTACAATTACATGTGACACACTAATACTTGAGATGGGAGTAGTAGTACAATTACGTGTGACACACTAATACTGGAGATGGGAGTAGTAGTACAATTACGTGTGACACAATAATAGTGGAGATGGGAGTAGTAGTACAATTACATGTGACACACTAATAGTGGAGATGGGAGTAGTAGTACAATTACATGTCACACACTAATAGTGGAGATGGGAGTAGTAGTACAATTAAGTGTGACACTAATACTGGAGATGGGAGTAGTAGTACAATTAAGTGTGACACTAATACTGGAGATGGGAGTAGTAGTACAATTACGTGTGACACACTAATACTGGAGATGGGAGTAGTAGTACAATTACGTGTGACACACTAATACTGGAGATGGGAGTAGTAGTACAATTACGTGTGACACACTAATACTGGAGATGGGAGTAGTAGTACAATTACGTGTGACACAATAATAGTGGAGATGGGAGTAGTAGTACAATTACATGTGACACACTAATAGTGGAGATGGGAGTAGTAGTACAATTACATGTCACACACTAATAGTGGAGATGGGAGTAGTAGTACAATTAAGTGTGACACCAATACTGGAGATGGGAGTAGTAGTAAAATTAAGTGTGACACTAATACTGGAGATGGGAGTAGTAGTACAATTACGTGTGACACACTAATACTGGAGATGGGAGTAGTAGTACAATTACGTGTGACACACTAATACTGGAGATGGGAGTAGTAGTACAATTACATGTGACACACTAATACTGGAGATGGGAGTAGTAGTACAATTACGTGTGAGACACTAATACTGGAGATGGGAGTAGTAGTACAATTACATGTGACACACTAATACTGGAGATGGGAGTAGTAGTACAATTACGTGTGACACACTAATACTGGAGATGGGAGTAGTAGTACAATTACGTGTGACACACTAATACTGGAGATGGGAGTAGTAGTACAATTACGTGCAATATGCAGCAGTCAAATGATTATCCGCTTTCGCTCAAGTGCAACTCATCATTTTCAAATTGTAATTTCAGCGTTTTTAAGCTTCTCTGGTAAATCTGATTTAGCATGGATTTGTAATATTAAGTTGCACGCTAATTTTAACATGATCTAGCGATACTGCTTATTGTGTCCCATGCTAGAAGGCCACTTGTAATCTGGTCCAATGTATTTAAACTCTGTTTTTGTAAGGTGTGCTAAATTACACTTTGTGGATTTGTGTTTAAAAAAGGAAGACTGACCATCTTCCATTGGTTACAGCACACCACCTGAGCTCAGGTGAACTCATAACAGTGTTGTATGTAAAGCCAGGGAGACTCGTTCTTATAAAATTAGAGAGGGAGAGAGGATATGAAAGAGAGTGAATTAGATTTGAAATTTCCACTAGTCCCAGAAGACAAGTAAAAAAATTTGGCTTTTTCCTATCTTTAACACTGAGTGAACTAGTAACTTTTTCCCTCTGGGCTAGTAGCTTTAACCCCTCTCTAGTAAACTATAGCCATATTTTCTCACCCCTTGTGTGTGTGTGAGTGTGTGTGTGTGTGTGTGTGTGTGTGTGTATATATATATATATATATATATATACAGTGTATATAAAGGAAAGAGAACAATGGGGATTAGAAAGCGCTATTTCTATACTAATGAGAAAATCTGTATATTCAACACTATATAAAGGTATTATCAAAACAATGATACATGTAGAGGTAAATAGAAGGTCAAATGTCTCTATATACAGTTCATACACAGTATGTTAGAATTCCAAAGTTAATATAGAGATATCCCAGCGAACTACATCTGGAATGCCTACTTACAACATGTGACCTCAATCCTATAAGGTGAGTGGACGGCACTAGGGGATAGCACTCTTAATGCGCACATTTGGCAGCTCGACTCCAAGGCTCCGTTTTGCATGTATGATCCCTCTGGTGCTTTTTGCATTATGGTAAACTTTCAGGATGTTTGTAGCTCCAGGATCTTGATTTCTCCTATGGATTTATCTGCAACAACAACTCCTGTGCCTCTTGCAATACGGTAGACTTCCGGATCTCACCCTCGCAAGCAGATGTAGGAACAGAGAGAAAACAAAAGCTGCAAAAGTGTAATACAGTAAAAACACATTTATTTTACACAAATAAAACTTAAAAATGCCTGCTTACATTAGTTGACCTCAATGATGTATGAGATATTTGTTCAGCCTTATAAGCTTTAAAAGTCTGTTTGTTTCTGTCAGCTGTTTAAATTCATGCAGCTTACATATAAAAGGACCATAGGTAGGCAGGCAGACTAGTAAACCTAGTCAAAGTTATTGGTGCTCGTGGTTAAGTCTTTAGGTCTAACGCATTTCAAAGGATTCAAAATAACTCCTTGTTCAGTGAGTTTATAACGTTATGCGGCTTGTTGTTCAATTTAAATCAGTGATGGCGGTTCGATTCCGTATTCTAAGCTGAACCGTCATTGGTTGTTAACCGTCACGTGATCCCCTATCACTCCTGGCATGAATAAATGAATCTTATTGTTCAGGTAAAGGTCCCGTGACTAACTATTTATAAACAGGGTGCATAGATCGTAATGCACTATGTACCGGAATGTTTTCAACATTACTTTAAAATTGACATGTAGATGAAAGAAGAACGGGATTATAACATTGCATTCTTCATATTATTCGGCCATTTGTGTTGTTTATTATGTTTTGGAGTATTTGATCATCTATTTGTTTTAAATAACGATCTCTAAATAATGAAATTCTATACATTTGATTACTAAAAAAGAGTACTGATTCATTCTATTTATGAATGATATGGAATCACGTGATTGGCTGGCCAAGAGAACAAAACAGAATCCATTATTATAGACTTAAAATAGAATACATTTGAATGTTACTTAGATGTTCAAAAATAATAATTGTAGGTAATGATTGAACGCTTTTGGACACTTTTGGACACTTTTTTTCCTTTCATCTAAGGCAAATAATTTACTTAGTTACCCTGGAGGATTTTAATTATACTTAAAGGGTTTATATTCTATTGGTCTGCTTTGTAAACTCAGAACTAATTATTTATGAGAAAAATTTAAATTAAAATAAAAAAATGGCAACTGATATTTATAGATGTTTTATAGGGAGTATAAATATTTGTGTACAATTAATTTGTAACTCTAGACCTAATTTTTTATTTTGGATACACACTAAAAACAGGGCTAATATAAATATAGGCAATGATTGAACGCTTTTGGACAATTTTTTCCTTTTATATAAGGCAAAGAATTTACTTAGTCACCCTGGAGGATTTTAATTATACTTAAAGGGTTTATATTCTATTGGTCTGCTTTGTAAACTCAGACCTAATTCTTTATAAGAAAAATTTAAATAAAAAAATGGCAACTGATATATTATTATATATAGATATATTATATATGTTTTATAGGGAGTATAAATATTGGTGTACCATTAATTTGTAACTCTAGACCTAATTTTTATTTCGGATACACACTAAAAGCAGGGCTAATACAAATATATATGTTCTAAAACCAGAAATATATATATATATATATATATATACACATATATATATATACATATATATATATTCTAAAAGTTTAAAATTTAGTTCAAAGACTACTATAATATGTGGGCCAAGTGTAAACAACTGGACATTTAGAAGAACATATTCAAAACCCATTGGTAATATAAATAAAATAATGTAATCATATAGTAAAATAATAATATAATAAATCCATTGTAACCTTTCTAGTCTAGCAACTTTTACCCTAGTATCAACTTATTTCAAAAGCAATCTTGTTTCTGAACATAGTTAAATAAATAAAAGATCCATACATAAAAACATACATATACAGTACATATATATCCATAGATGATTAAAACAAATAATATATATATGTCCGTAAACAGTTAAAAACTTATTTAATATTAAAAATTCGATTATTATTCCAGAAAGGCTGCCAAGTCTATATCTTTATTTAGACCCTGTGGTATTAGGGTCTTCGTTGTATGGATCCAAAATGTTTCTTTTTTTCTTAGGGCGATTACTCTATTACCACCCCTTTTATGTGGTCTCACATGTTCTAAGATGGTACCCTTAAGACATCTGGGATCTTTGTCATGTACTTTTCTATAATGCAATGAGAGAGTGTGATATTTCTCCCTTATCTGTATATTCGTGATGTGTTATAGCAATCTTATTTTGTAGGGTCTAGTCATCCTACCTATGTACTGTAGATTGCAACTACACTGTAACATGTAGATTACATGGTCTGTTTTACAGTTACAAAGTGAATTTATTTCGAAGACCTTTCCTGTGCTGGTTGAACTAAATGTTTTAGTGGGTTTATTTCCATTAAAATGGTGAATACATGCCTCACAGTTTCGTCTGATGCACTTAAAGAATCCTTCAGAATATTTCCCCAGCCAATTTATGCATTCTGAAATGATTGGTCTTAGTTGACTTGGTGCTAAAATTGATTTAAAATGTTTGTTTTTCTTAAAGATCACTTTTGGGTTTGGGAGAAAGCACAAAAATGGGAGAACTACCCCTTTCTACCCTATATAGGGCTCCATTACATATGCTGCAGCCGCCGTTTTTACGCGATTTTGGTATTACAAATGCGGCACGTATATTTCACCCGTCGGCTGCTATTTTTACTCCCATAAGTTAACATAGAACCGCATTGCAAATCGGTATCACATATTCAGCGCAAGGACTTGCGCGGCGAAAATGGAGAAATTTTACTCTATTTTCACCTCACCACACATGGGCAGGCACAGCAAGCCTTGCGCTGAGTATGTGAACACCATAACTCCCTGAAAATAGTAACTAACACCTAACGCATGCGCAATATCTATACCTGTCAACCGCAATCCCCCACCACAATAACTAATAAAGTATATTAACCCCTATATCCACCATTAACCCACATCGGAACTAATAATGAAAGTATTAACCACTAAACCGACAAACCCCCACAATGCAATATGCCTAATTAAACTATTAACCCCTAATCCACAATTCACCCACATCGGGAAAATACCTAATAACATTTTTAACCCCTAAATTCGTCAACCCCAACATCGCAAACTACCTATTAAAACTATTAACCCCTAATCCGCCATTAACCCACAACGCAATAAACCTATTGAACTATTAACCCCTAATCCGCCAAACCCACACAAAGCAATAATGCTAATAAATCTATTAACCCCTAAACTGCCAAAGCCCACAACGCAAACAACTAATCACTAAGCCCCCTAACCTAACACCCCCTAACCCCATTACATAAATTAAAATGAAACTAAATTACAATTAAAATAAAAAAAACTAACATTACTTTAAAAATAAAAAATACTAAATTTAAATTTTTTAAATTACAGAAAATAAAAAAAAATAAAATTACAGAAAATAAAAAAGTCTAACATTACAGAAAATAAAAAACAAAATGATCAAAAATAAAAACATTATACCTAATCCCTATGAAAAAAACAGCCCCTTCAAAATAAAAACACCCCCTAATCTAAGAATAAACTACCAATAGCCCTTAAAAGGGCCTTTTGTAGGGCAGTGCCCTAAATTAAACAGCTCTTTTCCTTAAAAAAAATACTAAGTCCCCCCTCTAACAGTAACCCCCCCCCCCCCCCACCCACCAAACTCCCCAAAATAAAAAAAAACTAAACCTAGTTTAGGTTTTTTAGTGTTAGGTTTTTTTTATTTTGGGGGGTTTGGTGAGTGGGGGGTTTTACTGTTAGAGGGGGGACTTAGTATTTTTTTAAGGAAAAGAGCTGTTTAACTTAGGGCACTGCCCTACAAAAGGTCCTTTTTTAAGGGCTATTGGCAGTTTATTCTTAGATTAGGGGGTGTTTTTATTTTGGGAGCTTTTTTATTTTCATTTCCATTTTCATATTTTTATTTCCTGTAATGTTAGACTTTATTTTCTGTAATTTTAGCTTTTTTTATTTTTTGTAATTTTAGCTTAATTTTAAACTTAGTATTTTTTATTTTTAAAGTAGTTATTTTTTTAATTTTAATTGTATTTTACTTTTAATTTAATTTATGTAAGGGGGTTAATTTAGGGGGTGTTAGATTAGGGGGCTTAGTGATTAGTTATTTGCGTTATGGGCTTTGGCGGTTTAGGGGTTAATACATTTATTAGCATTATTGCGTTGTGTGGGTTTGGCGGATTAGGGGTTAATAGTTTAATAGGTTTATTGCGTTGTGGGTTAATGGCGGATTAGGGGCTAATAGTTTTAATAGGTAGTTTGTGATGTTGGGGTTGGCGGATTTAGGGGTGAATTGTGGATTAGGGGTTAATAGTTTAATTAGGCTTATTGTGTTGTGGTGGAGGTTGTCGGTTTAGGGGTTAATATTTTTATTATTAGTTCTGATGTGGGTTTGATGGCGAATATAGGGATTTTTACGAGTCGGGTTTATTTTTGGGAGGTGGGTTAGACTTTTATGGGAGATTTTATGTTGTTTTTTTTTATTTTCTTAGGCGCCGGCGGTTTTTAAAGTGCCACAAGTGACTGGCGACTCCAGAAATTTGTATTTACGCTCATTTCTGGACATCGCTAGTTTATCTGACTTACGGCACTTTATGAACTGCGGGCGGGGTTTATGTAATACCCCGATGTGCGAGGTGAAATTACGGGCAACGCGGGCTTCAGCACTTGCGCTAAAGCCTGCGCCATATATGTAATCTCGCCCATAGTTTCTTGGGGTAGATTTATAGATGACATAATTTTAATTTGGTCAGGTACCAAAGAGGTTTTAGAACAATTTATTGCTAAAAATGATTTTAATCTTTCCATTAAGACAAAAACAAACAAAAAAGGAAATAGAATTTCTTGATCTGGTCTTTTTTTCAAAAAGATAAGAATATCCTGTCAAAATTGTTTTAAAAAAGATACTGACAGCAACAGGTATCTACACACTAAAAGTAACCACAACCCGAAATGGATACAATATATCCCATATGGACAGTTTCAGTGAATTCGCCGAAACTGTTCTAAAATGAAGGATTTCAAAAGAGAATCTATAGAATTCAAGAACAAGTTTATAAAAAAAGTGCTATCAACATAAACATCTAAATCAAGCATATTAGAAAAATAGAGAAACACCTAGAGGCACTCTACTCAAGGAAAAACCTAAAAATGAAAACAAAAACATTACCAACCACTCCAACTGTAGCTTATTAACTACATATAGCGAAGGTGCAAAGGAAATAATTAACATTTAAAAAAAACATTGGCATGTTCTAAAAAAGATCAGCTACTGAATGAAATAACAGAAGAAAACCCAAAAGTGATCTTTAAGAAAAACAAAAAATTTAAATCAATTTTAGCACCAAGTCAATTCAGACCAATCATTTCAGAAGGCATAAATTGGCTGGGGAAATATTCTGAAGGATTCTTTAAGTGCATCAGACGAAACTGTGAGGCATGTATTCACCATTTTAATGGAAATAAACCCACTAAAACATTTAGTTCAACCAGCACAGGAAAGGTCTTCGAAATAAAATCACTTTGTAACTGCAAAACAGACCATGTAATCTACATGTTACAGTGTAGTTGCAATCTACAGTACATAGGTAGGACGACTACAAAAAATAGGTAGACCCTACAAAAAAACATAATTTATGTAAGAACTTACCTGATAAATTCATTTCTTTCATATTAGCAAGAGTCCATGAGCTAGTGACGTATGGGATATACATTCCTACCAGGAGGGGCAAAGTTTCCCAAACCTCAAAATGCCTATAAATACACCCCTCACCACACCCACAATTCAGTTTAACGAATAGCCAAGAAGTGGGGTGATAAAAAAGTGCGAAAGCATATAAAATAAGGAATTGGAATAATTGTGCTTTATACAAAAATCATAACCACCCCAAAAAAAGGGCGGGCCTCATGGACTCTTGCTAATATGAAAGAAATGAATTTATCAGGTAAGTTCTTACATAAATTATGTTTTCTTTCATGTAATTAGCAAGAGTCCATGAGCTAGTGACGTATGGGATAATGATTACCCAAGATGTGGATCTTTCCACGCAAGAGTCACTAGAGAGGGAGGGATAAAATAAAGACAGCCAATTCCTGCTGAAAATAATCCACACCCAAAATAAAGTTTAATGAAAAACATAAGCAGAAGATTCAAACTGAAACCGCTGCCTGAAGTACTTTTCTACCAAAAACTGCTTCAGAAGAAGAAAATACATCAAAATGGTAGAATTTAGTAAAAGTATGCAAAGAGGACCAAGTTGCTGCTTTGCAAATCTGATCAATCGAAGCTTCATTCCTAAACGCCCAGGAAGTAGAAACTGACCTAGTAGAATGAGCTGTAATCCTTTGAGGCGGAGATTTACCCGACTCAACATAGGCAAGATGAATTAAAGATTTCAACCAAGATGCCAAAGAAATGGCAGAAGCTTTCTGGCCTTTTCTAGAACCAGAAAAGATAACAAATAAACTAGAAGTCTTTCGGAAAGACTTAGTAGCTTCAACATAATATTTCAAAGCTCTAACAACATCCAAAGAATGCAATGATTTCTCCTTAGAATTCTTAGGATTAGGACATAATGAAGGAACCACAATTTCCCTACTAATGTTGTTAGAATTCACAACTTTAGGTAAAAATTCAAAAGAAGTTCGCAACACTGCCTTATCCTGATGAAAAATCAGAAAAGGAGACTCACAAGAAAGAGCAGATAATTCAGAAACTCTTCTGGCAGAAGAGATTGCCAAAAGGAACAAAACTTCCAAGAAAGTAATTTAATGTCCAATGAATGCATAGGTTCAAACGGAGGAGCTTGAAGAGCCCCTAGAACCAAATTCAAACTCCAAGGAGGAGAAATTGACTTAATGACAGGTTTTATACGAACCAAAGCTTGTACAAAACAATGAATATCAGGAAGATTAGCAATCTTTCTGTGAAAAAGAACAGAAAGAGCAGAGATTTGTCCTTTCAAGGAACTTGCGGACAAACCTTTATCTAAACCATCCTGAAGAAACTGTAAAATTCTTGGAATTCTAAAAGAATGCCAAGAAAAATGATGAGAAAGACACCAAGAAATATAAGTCTTCCAGACTCTATAATATATCTCTCTGGATACAGATTTACGAGCCTGTAACATAGTATTAATCACAGAGTCAGAGAAACCTCTTTGACTAAGAATCAAGCGTTCAATCTCCATACCTTTAAATTTAAGGATTTGAGATCCTGATGGAAAAAAGGACCTTGCGACAGAAGGTCTGGTCGTAGCGGAAGAGTCCACGGATGGCAAGAGGCCATCCGGACAAGATCCGCATACCAAAACCTGTGAGGCCATGCCGGAGCTACCAGCAGAACAAACGAGCATTCCTTCAGAATCTTGGAGATTACTCTTGGAAGAAGAACTAGAGGCGGAAAGATATAGGCAGGATGATACTTCCAAGGAAGTGACAATGCATCCACTGCTTCCGCTTGAGGATCCCTGGATCTGGACAGATACCTGGGAAGTTTCTTGTTTAGATGAGAGGCCATCAGATCTATTTCTGGAAGTCCCCACATTTGAACAATCTGAAGAAATACCTCTGGGTGAAGAGACCATTCGCCCGGATGTAACGTTTGGCAACTGAGATAATCCGCTTCCCAATTGTCTATACCTGGGATATGAACCGCAGAGATTAGACAGGAGCTGGATTCCGCCCAAACCAGAATTCGAGATACTTCTTTCATAGCCAGAGGACTGTGAGTCCCTCCTTGATGATTGATGTATGCCACAGTTGTGACATTGTCTGTCTGAAAACAAATGAACGATTCTCTCTTCAGAAGAGGCCAAGACTGAAGAGCTCTGAAAATTGCACGGAGTTCCAAAATATTGATCGGTTATCTCACCTCCTGAGATTCCCAAACTCCTTGTGCCGTCAGAGATCCCCACACAGCTCCCCAACCTGTGAGACTTGCATCTGTTGAAATTACAGTCCAGGTCGGAAACACAAAAGAAGCCCCCTGAATTAAACGATGGTGATCTGTCCACCACGTTAGAGAGTGTCGTACAATCGGTTTTAAAGATATTAATTGAGATATCTTTGTGTAATCCCTGCACCACTGATTCAGCATACAGAGCTGAAGAGGTCGCATGTGAAAACGAGCAAAGGGGATCGCGTCCGATGCAGCAGTCATAAGACCTAGAATTTCCATGCATAAGGCTACCGAAGGGAATGATTGTGACTGAAGGTTTCGACAAGCTGAAATCAATTTTAGACGTCTCTTGTCTGTTAAAGACAGAGTCATGGACACAGAATCTATCTGGAAACCCAGAAAAGTTACCCTTGTCTGAGGAATCAATGAACTTTTTGGTAAATTGATCCTCCAACCATGATCTTGAAGAAACAACACAAGTCGATTCGTATGAGATTCTGCTAAATGTAAAGACTGAGCAAGTACCAAGATATCGTCCAAATAAGGAAATACCACAATACCCTGTTCTCTGATTACAGACAGAAGGGCACCGAGAACTTTTGTAAAAATTCTTGGAGCTGTAGCTAGGCCAAACGGCAGAGCCACAAACTGGTAATGCTTGTCCAGAAAAGAGAATCTCAGGAACTGATAATGATCTGGATGAATCGGAATATGCAGATAAGCATCCTGTAAATCTATTGTGGACATATAATGCCCTTGCTGAACAAAAGGCAAGATAGTCCTTACAGTTACCATTTTGAACATTGGTATCCTTACATAACGATTCAATATTTTTAGATCCAGAACTGGATCACAACTCTAGATCTGAAACACAATTCAGAAATGCTTGAGCTTTCACTGGATTTACTGGGACACGGGAAAGAAAAAATCTCTTTGCAGGAGGTCTCATCTTGAAACCAATTTTGTACCCTTCTGAAACAATGTTCTGAATCCAAAGATTGTGAACAGAATTGATCCAAATTTCTTTGAAAAAACGTAACCTGCCCCCTACCAGCTGAGCTGGAATGAGGGCCGCACCTTCATGTGGACTTAGAAGCAGGCTTTGCCTTTCTAGAAGGCTTGGATTTATTCCAGACTGGAGATGGTTTCCAAACTGAAACTGCTCCTGAGGATGAAGGATCAGGCTTTTGTTCTTTGTTGAAACGAAAGGAACGAAAACGATTATTAGCCCTGTTTTTACCCTTAGATTTTTTATCCTGTGGTAAAAAAGTTCCTTTCCCACCAGTAACAGTTGAGATAATGAAATCCAACTGAGAACCAAATAATTTGTTACCCTGGAAAGAAATGGAAAGTAGAGTTGATTTTGAAGCCATATCAGCATTCCAAGTTTTAAGCCATAAAGCTCTTCTAGCTAAAATAGCTAGAGACATAAACCTGACATCAACTCTGATAATATCAAAAATGGCATCACAGATAAAATTATTAGCATGCTGAAGAAGAATAATAATATTATGAGAATCATGATCTGTTACTTGTTGCGCTAAAGTCTCCAACCAAAAAGTTGAAGCTGCAGCAACATCAGCCAAAGATATAGCAGGTCTAAGAAGATTACCTGAACACAGATAAGCTTTTCTTAGAAAGGATTCAATTTTCCTATCTAAAGGATCTTTAAACGAAGTACCATCTGACGTAGGAATAGTAGTACGTTTAGCAAGGGTAGAAATAGCCCCATCAACTTTAGGGATTTTGTCCCAAAATTCTAATCTGTCAGACGGCACAGGATATAATTGCTTAAAATGTTTAGAAGGAGTAAATGAATTACCCAATTTATCCCATTCTCTGGAAATTACTTCAGAAATAGCATTAGGAACAGGAAAAACTTCTGGAATAACCACAGGAGATTTAAACACCTTATCTAAACGTTTAGAATTAGTATCAAGAGGACCAGAATCCTCTATTTCTAAAGCAATTAGAACTTCTTTAAGTAAAGAACGAATAAATTCCATTTTAAATAAATATGAAGATTTATCAGCATCAATCTCTGAGACAGAATCCTCTGAAACCGAAGAGTCATCAGAATCAGAATGATGATGTTCATTTAAAAATTCATCTGTAGAGAGAGAAGTTTTAAAAGATTTTTTATGTTTCCTAGAAGGAGAAATAACAGACATAGCCTTCTTGATGGATTCAGAAACAAAATCTCTTATGTTATCAGGAACATTCTGCACCTTAGATGTTGAGGGAACTGCAACAGGCAATGGTACATTACTAAAGGAAATATTATCTGCTTTAACAAGTTTGTCATGACAATTAATACAAACAACAGCCGGAGGAATAGCTACCAAAAGTTTACAGCAGATACACTTAGCTTTGGTAGTTCCAGCACTAGACAGCGATTTTCCTGAAGTATCTTCTGACTCAGATGCAACGTGAGACATCTTGCAATATGTAAGAGAAAAAACAACATATAAAGCTAAATTGATCAAATTCCTTAAATGACAGTTTCAGGAATGGGAAAAAATGCCAATAAACAAGCTTCTAGTAACCAGAAGCAAAGAAAAAATCAGACTGAAATAATGTGGAGACAAAAGCGACGCCCATATTTTTTGGCGCCAAATAATACGCCCACATTGTTTGGCGCCTAAATGCTTTTTGGCGGCAAAAATGATGCCACATCCGGAACGCCGACATTTTTGGCGCAAAAGGACGTCAAAAAATGACGCAACTTCAGGCGACACGTATGACGCCGGAAACAGAAAAGATTTTTTGCGCCAAAAAAGTCCGCGCCAAGAATGACGCAATAAAATGAAGCATTTTCAGCCCCCGCGAGCCTAACAGCCCACAGGGAAAAAAAGTCAAATTTTTAAGGTAAGAAAAAATGATTGATTCAAACGCATTATCCCAAATATGAAACTGACTGTCTGAAAATAAGGAATGTTGAACATTCTGAGTCAAGGCAAATAAATGTTTGAATACATATATTTAGAACTTTATAAATAAAGTGCCCAACCATAGCTTAGAGTGTCACAGAAAATAAGATTTACTTACCCCAGGACACTCATCTATACGTTTGTAGAAAGCCAAACCAGTACTGAAACGAAAATCAGCAGAGGTAATGGTATATAAATAAGAGTATATCGTCGATCTGAAAAGGGAGGTAAGAGATGAATCTCTACGACCGATAACAGAGAACCTATGAAATAGACCCCGTAGAAGGAGATCACTGCATTCAAATAGGCAATACTCTCCTCACATCCCTCTGACATTCACTGCACGCTGAGAGGAAAACCGGGCTCCAACTTGCTGCGGAGCGCATATCAATGTAGAATCTAGCACAAACTTACTTCACCACCTCCATAGGAGGCAAAGTTTGTAAAACTGAATTGTGGGTGTGGTGAGGGGTGTATTTATAGGCATTTTGAGGTTTGGGAAACTTTGCCCCTCCTGGTAGGAATGTATATCCCATACGTCACTAGCTCATGGACTCTTGCTAATTACATGAAAGAAAAGACTGCTAGAACACATCACAAATATACGGATGGGGGAGAAATATCACAATCTCTCGTTGCATTATAGAAAAGTATATGACAAAGATCCCAAATGTCTTAAGGGTACCATCTTAGAACATATGAAACCAAATAAAAGGTGTGGTAATAGACAAAAAAAAGAAACATTTTGGATCCATACAATGAAGACCCTAATACCACAGTGTCTAAATAAAAATATAGACTTGGCAGCCTTTCTGGAACAATAATCTAATTTTTAATGTTAAATATGTTTTTAACTGTTTATGGACATATATATATATATATATATATATATATTATTTGTTTTAATCATCTATGGATATATATGTATGTTTTTATGTATATATTGTTTATTTATTTAACTATGTTCAGAAACAAGATTGCTTTTAAAATAAGCTGATACTAGGGTAAAAGTCGCTAGACTAGAAAGGTTACAATGGATTTATATTATTTTACTATATGATTACATTATTTTATTTATATTACCAATGGGTTTTGAATGTGTGCTTCTAAATGTCCAGTTGTTTACACTTGGCCCACATATAATTATCTTTGAACTAAATTTAAAACTTTTAGAATATATCTATACTATAATTGCGTTTGAAATGCTTCCGCCTGTGTGGCCAGTTGCACACATCCTCAAAGGAATGTTGGCTGCGCGTGCAGCCAAAAGAATTCACCACCAGGTGGATTCCGAAAACGGTGGATTCTTTCACCACCCTGCCATTTTCGGAATCCACCGGGATGCAGCGAAGGCAAACGGAGCATTACAAAAAAATAATAATAACCGACCGCAATAAGTATTTAAAAAAAACAACCTAACAGTCCGCAGTAAGTCATAAAAAAAAAAAAAAAAACGCCCACAAACCTAAACTACCCATTGCACCTAAAGGGGCATTTGTATGGGCATTGCCCATAAAAGGGCATTGAGCTCTTTTCCAAATTGCCTAATAAACCCTAGTCTTTAAAAGTAAAAAAAAAAAAAAAAAAAAAAAAGCTAATGAAATCTTATTGGCTGATTTTGAAAAATTCAAATACCCCAAATTAATTGTGGTACCTTGCATTCAATATTCAGTATACGATGGACATCGGATGACCACCGCCGAGGATCGCCACATCTGGGAAGACCGCTCCGGACCTCCGCTCCGCGCTGCCTCATTTATTTACGTCAGGAGTGATAGGGGATCACGTGATCGTCAACAACCAATGGCGGTTCAGCTTAGAATACGGAAGCGAACCGCCATCACAAATTTAAATTGAACAACAAGCCGCATAACGTTAGAAAGTCTCTGGAGGAGTTATTTTGAATCCTTTCAAATGCGTTAGACCTAAAGACTTAACCACGAGCACCAATAACTTTGACTAGGTTTACTAGTCTGCCTGCCTACCGATGGTCCTTTTATATGTAAGCTGCATGAATTTTAACAGCTGACAGAAACAAACGGCTTATAAGGCTGAACAAATACCTCATACATCATTGAGGTCAACTAATGTAAGCAGGCATTTTTAAGTTTTATTTGTGTAAAATAAATGTGTTTTTACTGTATTACACTATTGCGGCTTTTGTTTTCTCTCTGTTCCTACATCTGCTTGCAAGGGTGAGATCCGGAAGTCTACCGTATTGCAAGAGGCGCAGATAAATCAATAGGAGAAATCAAGATCCTGGAGCTACAAACGTCCTAGAAGTTTACCATAATGCAAAAAGCACCAGAGGGATCATACATGCAAAACGGAGCCTTGGAGTCGAGAGCTGCCAAAAGTGCACATTAAGAGTGCTATCCCCTAGTGCCGTCCACTCACCTCATAGGATTGAGGTCACATGTTGTAAGTAGGCATTCCAGATGTAGTTCGCTAGGATATCTCTATATTAACTTTGGAATTCTAACATACTGTGTATGAACTGTATATAGAGACATTTAACCTTCTATTTACCTCTACATGTATCATTGTTTTGATAATACCTTTATATAGTGCTGAATGTACAGATTTTCTCATTAGTATAGAAAAAGCGCTTTCTAATCCCCATTGTTCTCTTTCCTTCATATACACATTTTAAAAGATTGTACTTTTTTAAATAGTTTTTTCTTAAATTTACATATTTTCTGAGGTTAAGCTGCATACTTTCTTCTTTATTAACTATTTTTGTAGAGGCTTGTGATTCAGGTGTTTTATATATATATATATATATATATATATATATATATATATATATAAATCCATTTAAATATACATATATAACTGTTTTACTCCCATTCCTTGTGACTGTATTTGTATTCTCTTACTGTCCAATTTATATATATATATATATATATATATATATATATATATATATATATATATATATATATATATATATATATATATATAGTCCATGTGTAGAAAGTAACAGCACCACTGCATCAATTTTCTTAAAGGTGAATTATTTCTTTATTGGAGATATCACAACAATAAAACAGCGACGTTTCGGACCTACATGGTCCTTAATCATGCATAGTTAAAACACAGTAAAACACACATTTAAAAAGGGTGGTATGACCAATCAGATTTCAGCTCACATTCTTAATTGAATTAACCCATGCCTATCCAGGCAAGATAATATATATATTACTTTTTCTATTGGTGGCCTCTAGTGGTACCATATTGAATAACACCCTATCAAGATTTATAAAAACAAATACAGATCATAGTCCCTATTCAGACCATAAGGGTACAGTGTATTCAATTTCTTGATCCACCAAACTTCTTTTTGTTTTAGTTTAAGTTCTCTGTTACCCCCTCTTCTGTGTGTGGGGATATGGTCGATTACTTGGAAGCGCAGCTGACTAACAGTGTGTCCCATTTGGGTGAAATGTGCAGATACTGGCAGAGACATATCTTTAGATTTAATTGATGCCTTATGCTGACTAAACCTATCCCTGGCGGCTTGGGTGGTCCCTCCGATATAACAGAGGCCACATGGACATTTGAGTAGATAGATTACATAATTGGTTTGACAAGTGTATAGACCATTGATGGTATACTGTTTACGTTTGTCATTTTGGGCCAAATATTTACCTCTAATAACTGAATTACATTGTGCACAGTGTAGACAAGGATAACATCCTTTATTGGGAGTAGTCAAATAGTTAATTTCAGATTGTTTAGTTGTCCCCACATCTGCTCTGACTAGATTATCCCTTAGATTTCTCACCAGTCTATAGGATGGCATTGGTGGTAATTTGAAAGACTCAACTTCAGGATTAAATTTTGATAATAGATGCCAGTGTTTTCTTACTGCTTTAAAAATATGTTGGCTTCGCTGACTATATTCCATAGTGAGCACCAATCTATTTACATCATTTCTGGTTTTAGGTTTGGCTTTACTTTTATCAAGATCCATGATACTTTTATTTATAATCTCCTGAGGATAACCTCTTTCAATAAACTTCTTACCCATAGATTGTAACCTAGAGGGCAATCTGTCCTGATCACTCACTATCCTTTTAGTGCGTAGTAACTGGCTTCTTGGGATAGAATTGAACACTGTCTCCGGATGGAAACTTTCATACCTCAAAAGAGTGTTTCTGTCCGGGGAGGGAGGTTCCGACGGGGTATGCGGAAATGAAGGTAAACGCACAGCCTGACCACATTTCCCCCATACAGGACAAGGAGAGTCTAGTAATTAATATCTCGGAATACGAGCTAACCGAGACGGAACACAGCTTGCTAATGAAAGGACTTTCCTTTTGCCCTACTAAGGACTGTGACGAATTTGAAGTTGATAAAGATTTGTATAAATTTTTCAGAATGCTCAGGTTGAAAGCTATGTATGGTAGCAATAATATAAATACAAATAATGTGTGTACTGAAAGCCAAATAAATGAAGGTGTTATGCAAACAAATCCCCTTGATCTGAAATGCCTTAATTTACACAAAAAGTCTTCATTCATACCTCCTACCAGTAATTCTGGTGTGGAAACTTTTATTAGGTTTGTACAACAGGATATTAATAATTTAATGAAAAAATTTAACTTAAACCCAGAGATGAAAAATTATAATCTTACAAAAGATGAATATGAAGCTATGTTGTCCCTAAAAAACAATAAAGATATTACAATAAAAAATGCCGATAAGGGCGGAGCTGTTGTAATATTAGACACTAAGTACTATACTCAAGAAATTTTACATCAACTCTCTGATGGAGGGGTATATGAAGTACTAGATCACAATCCTCTTGTTGAAATACAAAAAGAATTAAAAACAATTCTGAATAGGGCAGTTCAATGCAACACTATAACTAAACAGGTATTTGATTTTTTATATAAGAAACATCCTATAACACCAGTTTTTTATACCTTGCCCAAGGTCCACAAAAATATGTCATCCCCACCAGGGCGGCCCATTGTGGCATGCACAGAGTCCATTTTTTCAAATGTGTCAATTTTTCTGGATAGAATTCTTTTTCCAATGGTTAAAGAACAGAAGTCTTTTATAAAAGACACCAATGATTTCCTGATAAAACTAGAAAAAGTAAAAATGGAAAAAAGTTGGTTTATCTTTTCTCTAGATGTGGTTAATTTGTATACCTCTATCCCCCATGAGGCAGGCCTTGATACTGTGAGAAGTTTTTTGAATAGTTGTAAATTGTATGACCTAACACAGATAGATCTTATTGATGATTTGTTAAGACTTGTTTTATACTGCAACTATTTTTTGTTTCAGGACACCTATTATATGCAGAAGAGGGGTACGGCCATGGGCTCCAATGTAGCCCCCTCATATGCCAATCTGTTCATGAGTGGCTTTGAAAATAAATTTGTTTACATCAATAAGTCATTCAACTCTTGTTGTAAGCTATGGCTAAGGTATATAGACGATATTTTTGGCATATGGGGGGGCTCATTGGAGTCTTTGACACAGTTTGTGGATGAAATTAATGCCTCAATGATAAACATCAAGTTTACACTTACATATTCATCTCATGAGATTAATTTTTTGGACACCACTGTTTATATACAAGATGATAAATTGAACACTGATCTCTTTACTAAACCTACAGACAGAAACACTCTTTTGAGGTATGAAAGTTTCCATCCGGAGACAGTGTTCAATTCTATCCCAAGAAGCCAGTTACTACGCACTAAAAGGATAGTGAGTGATCAGGACAGATTGCCCTCTAGGTTACAATCTATGGGTAAGAAGTTTATTGAAAGAGGTTATCCTCAGGAGATTATAAATAAAAGTATCATGGATCTTGATAAAAGTAAAGCTAAACCTAAAACCAGAAATGATGTAAATAGATTGGTGCTCACTATGGAATATAGTCAGCGAAGCCAACATATTTTTAAAGCAGTAAGAAAACACTGGCATCTATTATCAAAATTTAATCCTGAAGTTGAGTCTTTCAAATTACCACCAATGCCATCCTATAGACGGGTGAGAAATCTAAGGGATAATCTAGTCAGAGCAGATGTGGGGACAACTAAACAATCTGAAATTAACTATTTGACTACTCCCAATAAAGGATGTTATCCTTGTCTACACTGTGCACAATGTAATTCAGTTATTAGAGGTAAATATTTGGCCCAAAATGACAAACGTAAACAGTATACCATCAATGGTCTATACACTTGTCAAACCAATTATGTAATCTATCTACTCAAATGTCCATGTGGCCTCTGTTATATCGGAGAGACCACCCAAGCCGCCAGGGATAGGTTTAGTCAGCATAAGGCATCAATTAAATCTAAAGATATGTCTCTGCCAGTATCTGCACATTTCACCCAAATGGGACACACTGTTAGTCAGCTGCGCTTCCAAGTAATCGACCATATCCCCACACACAGAAGAGGGGGTAACAGAGAACTTAAACTAAAACAAAAAGAAGTTTGGTGGATCAAGAAATTGAATACACTGTACCCTTATGGTCTGAATAGGGACTACGATCTGTATTTGTTTTTATAAATCTTGATAGGGTGTTATTCAATATGGTACCACTAGAGGCCACCAATAGAAAAAGTAATATATATATTATCTTGCCTGGATAGGCATGGGTTAATTCAATTAAGAATGTGAGCTGAAATCTGATTGGTCATACCACCCTTTTTAAATGTGTGTTTTACTGTGTTTTAACTATGCATGATTAAGGACCATGTAGGTCCGAAACGTCGCTGTTTTATTGTTGTGATATCTCCAATAAAGAAATAATTCACCTTTAAGAAAATTGATGCAGTGGTGCTGTTACTTTCTACACATGGACTGTATTTGTTTGGGTTTTTGCTGATAGCCCATTGTAACGAGCACACAGCCAGGTTAAAGCCATTCAAAAAGTGCTGGACTCTATCTGTTTATTTTGTATATATATATATATATAATATTCCCAAGAGACAAGCACTCGCCGTTATTTTACCAATAAACTATTTATATATACTGTATATGTTAAAAGAGAGAGAACAGCACTCTTCAGAGTGCGCGTTCTTTTAGCACACTATGCCCCTTCACAGAGAAAAAATATACTGTAGCACATCAGTCTGACCATACCCAACGGCGGTCCAGCGCCGAAATACCAGGCAATTCTTCTCTGAACAAGGGAAGAAACAACCCCAGATGATCGCTTCGTCTTTCTGTGGGCCTCGTCAGTGAGGTGCAGTTGTATCTCTCTAAGGGCATGTGTGCATGGGGTCCACGGCTTGATTACCCATTACTCTTAGGGAGACCCAAGAATAATTTACATAAATGTCAAAAGAGAGAGAACAGCACTACTGAGATAGAACAAAAGCTAGAATAACTTCCATGCCTGTTCATTTTTATTGCAACTCAGGGTGCGCGTTCTTTTAGCACACTATGCCCCTTCACAGAGAAAAAATATCCTGTAGCATATCAGTCTGACCCTTCCCAATGACAGTCCAGTGCCGAAATACCAGGCAATTCTTCTCTGAACAAGGCAAGCAACAACCCCAGACGATCGTTTCGGCCTTCTGTGGGCCTCGTCAGTGAGGTGCAGTTGTATCTCTCTAAGGGCATCTCAGGAGTGCTGTTCTCTCTTCTAATCCTATACTATAAAAGGCCAAGTGCGTTTGTCCGAAGCTGTCATGTGCAGTAGAGACAGCACGAGGACAAACACACCTGGCCTTAAATCCCTACCTGATCTGCCGACTGCCGCGAGCAGAAGTGGGCGTGACCGAGCGTGCGGGGGGGCGTAGTCGACCTTGAAGGGGGCGTGGCTTAGAGTGAAGGTCTGTGAAGGGGGCGGAGTCTAGCATGAAGGCCCTAAAGGGGTGGAGCCTAGCGTGCAGGTGCGTGAAGGGGGCGGGCCGGGGGCAGGACCGTGAAAAATGGAGAGAGCTCAAATAGCTCAAAAGAGAGGAGAGAGGGGAGAGAGAGATCAAGAGGGGAGAATGAGAGAGGAGGGAGAGAGAAAGAGGGGAGATGTGGAGAGAGAGAGGGGAGAGAAAGAGGGGAGAGAGAGAGAGATAGAGGGGAGAGAGAGAGAGGGGAGAGAGAAGAGAGAGGAGAGAGAGAGGGGAGATGTGGAGAGAGAGAGAGAAGGGAGAGAGAGAGAAGGGAGAGAAAGAGGGGAGAGAGAAAGAGACAGGGGGAGAGAGAGGGGGAGAGAGAGGAGAGAGACAGAGACAGAGAGAGAGAGAGAGAGAGAGGGGAAAGGGGAGAGAGACAGAGACAGAGGGGGAGATAGAGAGAGAGAGGGGGGAGAAAGAGGGGAGATGTGGCTGGAGAGAGAGAGAGGGAAGAGAAAGAGGGGGAGAGAGAGAGGGGAGAGATAAAGAGAGAGGGGGGAGATAGAGAGAGAGGGGAGAGAGAGAGGGGGGAGAGAGATGGGAGAGAGATAGGGGAGGAGAGACAGAGGGGGAAGAGAGAGAGAGGAGAGAGTAGAGAGAGAGAGAGAGAGAGAGAGAGGAGAGAGAGGGGAAGAGAGAGAGGAGAGAGAGAGGTGAGATAGAAAGAGGGGAGAGAGGAGAGAGAGACAGAGAGGTTCAGAGAGGGGAGAGGGAGAGAGGGGAGAGAGGGAAAGAGAGAGAGGAGAGAGAGGGGAGATAGAGAGAGGGGAGATAGAAAGAGGGGAGATAGAAAGAGGGAAGAGAGAGGGGTTGAGAGAGGGGAGAGAGAGGGGGAGAGAGAGAGGTGAGATAGAGAGAGAGGGGAGATAGATAGAGATAGAGGGGACAGGAGAGAGAGAGAGAGGAGAGAGAGAAGGGAGAGAGGTTGAGAGAGGGGAGAGAGAGAGGGGGGAGAGAGAGAGGGGAGAGAGAGGGGAGAGAGAGGGGAGAGAGAGGGGAGATAGAGATAGATAGAGGGGAGAGGAGAGAGAGAGAGGGGAGAGGAGAGAGAGAGAGGGGAGAGAGAGGTTGAGAGAGGGGAGAGAGAGGGGGGGGGGAGAGAGAGAGGGGGAGGAGAGAGAGAGGGGAGAGAGAGGGGAGATAGAGAGATAGAGGAGAGAGAGAGAGAGGGGAGAGAGTGGGGGGAGAGGAGAGAGAGAGGGGAGAGAGAGAGGGGAGAGAGTGGGGGGAGAGGAGAGAGAGAGGGGAGAGAGAGAGGGGAGAGAAAAGGGAGAGAGAGAGAGAGAGAGAGAGAGAGAGAGAGAGAGAGAGAGAGAGGAGAGAGATAGGGGAAAAAATTCAGAGAGAGAGAGAGAGAGGGCAGAGAGAGAGAGGGGAGAGAGAGAGGGGAGAGAGAGAGGTAGAGAGAGGGAAGAGAGAGAGAGAGGGAAGAGAGAGAGAGAGGGGAGAGAGAGGGGAGATAGAGAGAAAGAGAGAGGGGAGAGAGAGAGAGGGGAGAGAGAGAGAGGGGAGAGAGAGGGGAGAGAGGGGAGAGAGAGAGAGAGAGAGAGAGGGGAGAGAGAGAGGGGAGAGAGAGAGGGGAGTGAGAGAGAGGGGAGAGAGAGGGGGGAGATAGAGAGAGGGGGGGAGAGAGAGGGGAGATGGAGAGAGAGGGGAGATGGAGAGAGAGAGAGAGAGAGAGAGAGAGGAGAGAAAGAAAGAGTGGAGATAGAATGAGAGGGGAGATAGAGAGAGAGAGCTCAAAAGAGGGGGGAGAGAGAGAGCTTAAAAGAGGGGGGGAAAGAGAGAGCGCAAAAGAGAGGGGGAAGAGAGAGAGCGCAAAAGAGAGGGGGGAGAGAGAGAGAAAGGAAAAGAGAGTGGGAGGGAGAGAACGCCAGGGGTGGGACCACTGTACTGCAAAAAATGGCCCGTGTGAATGGGCTTTAGGACTAGTATATATATATATATATATATATATATATATATATATATATATATATATATATATATAAAGTCAAAGACTGCAGGGGCTCTAAGTAGGAGCAATTGGGAAAAGTTCCATGTCAATACTCAGGATGTGGTGGCTCGGTAGGCGTTCAGTCTTCCAAGAAGGAAGTAATCAGTGAAGACACTCACGGAAAATCACTGTAGAAAGATATGGGATCTTATCTCACCGCAAACTCCTCCTGTACATCACCGCCACTGCCGCGCTCAAGGAAGACAGGGGAATGGATCCGCCTCACTTTAACTCTGTCTGTGTCGATAATGCAATATAGCAAAATGCCGAGCACGTCTGTGACGTGGTTGATACCGCTCCGCCAAACCTGAGATTGTACTGAGGCTCCAGCTGATCAAATGGAGCTGAGTCAAGCCCAAAAACATAATTTATGTAAGAACTTACCTGATAAATTCATTTCTTTCATATTAGCAAGAGTCCATGAGCTAGTGACGTATGGGATATACATTCCTACCAGGAGGGGCAAAGTTTCCCAAACCTCAAAATGCCTATAAATACACCCCTCACCACACCCACAATTCAGTTTAACGAATAGCCAAGAAGTGGGGTGATAAGAAAGGAGCGAAAGCATCAAAATAAGCAATTGGAATAATTGTGCTTTATACAAAAAAAATCATAACCACCACAAAAAAGGGTGGGCCTCATGGACTCTTGCTAATATGAAAGAAATGAATTTATCAGGTAAGTTCTTACATAAATTATGTTTTCTTTCATGTAATTAGCAAGAGTCCATGAGCTAGTGACGTATGGGATAATAAATACCCAAGATGTGGAACTTCCACGCAAGAGTCACTAGAGAGGGAGGGATAAAATAAAGACAACCAATTCCGCTGAAAAATAATAATAATCCACAACCCAAAACAAAGTTTTTAATCTCAAATAATGAAATTATAAGCAGAAGAATCAAACTGAAACAGCTGCCTGAAGTACTTTTCTACCAAAAACTGCTTCAGAAGAAGAAAACACATCAAAATGGTAGAATTTAGTAAAAGTATGCAAAGAAGACCAAGTTGCTGCTTTGCAAATCTGATCAACAGAAGCTTCATTCCTAAACGCCCAGGAAGTAGAAACTGACCTAGTAGAATGAGCCGTAATTCTTTGAGGCGGGATTTACCCGACTCTACATAAGCATGATGAATCAAAGACTTTAACCAAGACGCCAAAGAAATGGCGGAGGCCTTCTGACCTTTTCTGGACCCAGAAAAGATAACAAATAGACTAGAAGTCTTTCTAAAATCTTTAGTAGCTTCAACATAATATTTCAAAGCTCTTACTACATCCAAAGAATGTAAAGATCTCTCCTTTGAATTCTTAGGATTAGGACACAATGAAGGAACAACAATTTCTCTACTAATGTTGTTAGAATTCACAACCATAGGTAAAAATGTAAATGAAGTCCGCAACACTGCCTTATCCTGATGAAAAATCAGAAAAGGAGATTCACAAGAAAGAGCAGATAACTCAGAAACTCTTCTAGCAGAAGAGAAAGCCAAAAGGAACAGAACTTTCCAAGAAAGTAATTTAATGTCCAGAAAATGCATAGGTTCAAACGGAGGAGCTTGTAAAGCCCACAGAACCAAATTAAGACTCCAAGGAGGAGAAATTGACTGAATGACAGGTTTGATACGAACCAAAGCCTGTACAAAACAATGAATATCAGGAAGAATAGCAATCTTTCTGTGAAAAAGAACAGAAAGAGCAGAGATTTGTCCTTTCAAGGAACTTGCAGACAAACCTTTATCCAAACCATCCTGAAGAAACTGTAAAATTCTAGGAATTCTGAACGAATGCCAGGAGAATTTATGAGAAGAACACCAAGAAATGTAAGTCTTCCAGACTCGATAAAAAATCTTCCTAGACACAGATTTACGAGCCTGTAACATAGTATTAATTAATGAGTCAGAGAAACCTATATGACTAAGAATCAAGCGTTCAATTTCCATACCTTCAAATTTAATGATTTGAGATCCTGATGGAAAAAAGGGCCTTGAGATAGAAGGTCTGGTCTTAACGGAAGAGTCCAAGGTTGGCAACTGGCCATCCGAATGAGATCCGCATACCAAAACCTGTGAGGCCATGCTGGAGCCACCAGCAGCACAACGAACGTTCCATTAGAATTTTGGAAATCACTTTTGGAAGAAGAACTAGAGGCGGAAAGATATAGGCAAGATGATAATTCCAAGGAAGCGACAACGCGTCCACTGCCTCCGCCTGAGGGTCCCTGGATCTGGACAGATACCAGGGAAGTTTAGATGAGAGGCCATGAGATCTATTTCTGGAAGTCCCCAGATTTGAACAATCTGAAGAAATACCTCTGGGTGAAGGGACCATTCGCCCGGATGTAACGTCTGGTGACTGAGATAATCCGCTTCCCAATTGTCTACACCTGGGATGTGAACCGCAGAAATTAGACAGGAACTGGATTCCGCCCATACAAGTATCTGAGATAGTTCCAAAATGTTGATTGGTAATCTTGCCTCCTGAGATTCCCAAACCCCCTGCGCTGTCAGAGATCCCCATACAGCTCCCCAACCTGACAGACTCGCATCTGTTGAGATCACAGTCCAGGTTGGACGAACAAAAGAAGCCCCTTGGACTAAATGATGGTGATCTATCCACCACGTCAGAGAGTGTCGTACATTGGGATTTAAGGATATTAATTGTGATATTTTTGTATAATCCCTGCACCACTGGTTCAGCATGCAAAGCTGAAGAGGTCGCATGTGAAAACGAGCAAAGGGGATCGCGTCCGATGCAGCAGTCATGAGACCTAGAATTTCCATGCACAAAGCTACCGAAGGGAATGATAGAGACTGAAGGTTTCGACAGGCTGAAACCAATTTCAGACGTCTCTTTTCTGTTAGAGACAAGGTCATGGACACTGAATCTATTTGAAAACCCAAAAAGGTTACCTTTGTCTGAGGAATCAACAAACTCTTTGGTAAATTGATCCTCCAACCATGTCTTTGAAGAAACAACACAAGTTGATTCGAGTTAGATTCTGCAGAATGTAAAGACTGAGCAAGTACCAAGATATCGTCCAAATAAGGAAATACCACAATACCCTGTTCTCTGATTACAGAGAGAAGGGCACCGAGAACCTTTGAAAAGATCCTTGGAGCTGTTGCTAGGCCAAACGGAAGGGCCACAAACTGGTAATGCTTGTCTAGAAAAGAGAATCTCAAAAACTGAAAGTGATCTGGATGTATCAGAATATGAAGATATGCATCCTGTAAATCTATTGTGGACATATAATGCCCTTGCTGAACAAAAGCCAGAATAGTCCTTATAGTTACCATTTTGAATGTTGGTATCCTTACATAACGATTCAATATCTTTAAATCCAGAACTGGTCTGAAGGAATTCTCCTTCTTTGGTACAATGAATAGATTTGAGTAAAACCCCAGACCCTGTTCCAGAACTGGAACAGGCACACTTACCCCAGCCAACTCTAGATCTGAAACACATTTCAGAAATGCCTGAGCTTTCACTGGGTTTATTGGAATGCGAGAGAGAAAAAATCTCTTCGCAGGTGGCCTTACCTTGAAACCTATTCTGTACCCTTGTGAAACAATGTTCTGAATCCAAAGACTGTGAATCGAATTGATCCAAATGTCTTTGAAAAAACGTAACCTGCCCCCTACCAGCTGTGCTGGAATGAGGGCCGCACCTTCATGTGGACTTGGGAGCTGGTTTTGACTTCCTAAAAGGCTTGGTTTTATTCCAGATTGGAGAAGGTTTCCAGACAGAAACCGTTCCTTTAGGGGAAGGGTCAGGCTTCTGTTCCTTATTCTGACAAAAGGAACGAAAACGATTAGCAGCCCTGTATTTACCTTTAGATTTTTTGTCCTGAGGCAAAAAAGTTCCTTTCCCCCCAGTAACAGTTGAAATAATAGAATCCAACTGGGAACCAAATATTTTATTACCTTGGAAAGAAAGAGCAAGCAAAGTTGATTTAGAAGACATATCTGCATTCCAAGTTTTAAGCCATAAAGCTCTTCTAGCTAAAATAGCTAAAGACATATACCTGACATCAACTCTAATGATATCAAAGATGGCATCACAAATAAAGTTATTAGCATGTTGAAGGAGTTTAACAATGCTATGAGTATTATAGTCTGATACTTGTTGTGCTAAAGCCTCCAACCAAAAAGTGGAAGCGGCAGCAACATCAGCCAAAGAAATAGCAGGCCTAAGAAGATTACCTGAACATAAATAAGCTTTCCTTAGAAAGGATTCAATCTTCCTATCTAAAGGATCCTTAAAGGAAGTACTATCTGCCGTAGGAATAGTAGTACGTTTAGCAAGAGTAGAGATAGCCCTATCAACTTTAGGGATTTTGTCCCAAAACTCTAATCTATCAGATGGCACAGGATACAATTTCTTAAACCTTTGAGAAGGAGTAAATGAAGTACCCATATTATTCCATTCCCTAGAAATTACTTCAGAAATAGCATCAGGGACAGGAAAAACTTCTGGAATAACCAAAGGAGGTTTAAAAAACAAATTTAAACGCTTAGTAGATTTAGTATCAAGAGGACTAGATTCCTCCATCTCTAAAGCGATTAAAACTTCTTTAAGTAAAGAGCGAATAAATTCCATCTTAAATAAATATGAAGATTTATCAGTGTCAATATCTGAGACAGAATCCTCTGAACCAGAAAAATCCTCATCAGAAACAGACAAATCAGAATTATGACGGTCATTTAAAATTTCATCTGAAAAATTAGAAGTTTTAAAAGACCTTTTACGTTTATTGGAAGGAGGAATAGCAGACATAGCCTTCCTAATAGATTTAGAAACAAATTCTCTTATATTAACAGGAACATTCTGAGTATTAGATGTTGAGGGAACAGCAACAGGTAATGGTATATTACTAATGGAAATACTATCTGCATTAGCAAGCTTATCATGACATTCATCACAAACTACAGCCGGAGGAACAGTTACCACAAGTTTACAACAAATGCACTTAACTTTGGTAGAACCAGCATCAGGCAGCGTCTTTCCAGAAGTAGATTCTGATCCAGGGTCAATCTGAGACATCTTGCAATATGTAATAGAAAAAACAACATATAAAGCAAAATTATCAAATTCCTTAAAGGACAGTTTCAGGAATGGAAAAGAATGCCAATGAACACGCCTCTAGCAACCAGAAGCAATGAAAAATGAGACTGAAATAATGTGAAAAAAATGTGGAGACAAAAATGACGCCCACATTTTTTAGCGCCAAAAAAGACGCCCACATTATTGGCGCCTAAAATTTTTTGGCGCCAAGAATGATGCCACATCCGGAACGCCGACATTTTTGGCGCAAAACGTCAAAAAAATGACATAATCACGAATGACAAACAAAAATTTTTGCACCAAAAAAATCTGCGCCAAGAATGACGCAATAAATTGAAGCATTTTCAGCCCCCGCGAGCCTAACAGCCCACAGGGAAAAAAGTCAATTTGAAAACAATTTTAAAGGTAAGAAAAAAATTGAATATTCATATGCATTAACCCAAATAATGAAACTGACTGTCTGAAATAAGGAATATTGAACATCCTGAATCAAGGCAAATATAAGTTTAAAGACATATATTTAGAACTTTATATATAAAGTGCCCAACCATAGCTTAGAGTGTCACAAAAAATAAGACTTACTTACCCCAGGACACTCATCTACATATAGTAGATAGCCAAACCAGTACTGTAACAAGAATCAGTAGAGGTAATGGTATATAAGAGTATATCGTCGATCTGAAAAGGGAGGTAAGAGATGAATCTCTACGATAGAATACTCTCTTCACATCCCTCTGACATTCACTGCACTCTGAGAGGAAAACCGGGCTCCAGCCTGCTGCGAAGCGCATATCAACGAAGAATCTAGCACAAACTTACTTCACCACCTCCACGGGAGGCAAAGTTTGTAAAACTGAATTGTGGGTGTGGTGAGGGGGTGTATTTATAGGCATTTTGAGGTTTGGGAAACTTTGCCCCTCCTGGTAGGAATGTATATCCCATACGTCACTAGCTCATGGACTCTTGCTAATTACATGAAAGAAAGCAATTGTATAATGTTCCAAAATGAAAGCAGCAACCCGGTGTGAGAGGGGAAAATCGATGCAAATCAAATAAAGAGAGTAATCCGGTTCTGCTATATTAAATCGTCCAACTTTAACGGTCAATTTAAAAGTACAGCACATATCAGTAGCAAGCGTCTGACATGTTTCGGACTGGGGCCTTACTCATAGACACAGGCTTCATAAAAATACCGCCATATTTAAAAACAACAACTGACATTCTATTGGATACTTGTTAATTACAACATATGCATAACAGCTGAGTTGAATAACACATATTGCAAGGACGAACAAAGTGATTTGCAACCCATCTATAATGGTAAATACAAGAAGATAAACTTATAACATCTATCATGTGAGAATAAGATTAATTCAAAACGCATTCAATACAAAGTTTATCCAATAAACGAGAATGTGTCAAAATATGAAATGGTTACATTGTAAATATTGGCGAGGTTTAGGATACATACATCAGAGATTACAAAAAAACAAAATACAGTGTACAAATGATTGTAACGTAAGAATCCACATTGCAACAATCACATCGATGTTAATATATGAGTGTCAAAAATATTACTGTGTCATATTCCTCTATAAATAGGCTAATTAATATGAACACTTAGCACTATAAAGCATCTCTAAAATTCTAAGTTCATGAAACAGTAATATCCTTAGTAACAACAACATATATAATTGTATAAGTTTACAAACAAACGGCTAGATTGTGAGTTTTGTGTTATGAGCGGCTCGGTACTAACTTGCATGTTATTGACACCGCTCACCTCCCTATAGCGCTGCTATTACAAGTTTGCAAAAAGCCAGCGTTAGCAGGCAATATTGCAGCGTTGAGCAAAATTGAGCTCCATACTGCACTCAAATACCAGCGCTGCTTTGAGCTGGTTTTACGAGCTCATGCATGATTTACCCATAGACATCAATAGGGAGAGCCAGCTAAAAAAAAAGCCTAACACCTGCAATAAAGGAGCGTAAAGCTCCGTAACGCAGCCCCATTGATTCCTATGGGGAAAGAAAATTTATGTTTACACCTTACACCCTAACATAAACCCCGAGTCTAAACACCCCTAATCTGCCGCCTTCGACATCGCCGCCACCTACCTACACTTATTAACTCCTAATCTGCCGTCCCTGACATCGCCGCCACCTACATTACATTTATTAACCCCTAATCTTCCGCCCCCAATGTCGTCGCTACCTACCTACACTTATTAACCCCTAATCTTCCGCCCCCAATGTCGTCGCTACCTACCTACACCTATTAACCCCTTATCAGCTGCCCCAACGTCGCTGCCACTATACTAAAGTTATTAACCCCTAAACCTAACCCTAAGTCTAACCCTAACACCCACTAACTAACATATAATTAAAATAAATCTAAATAAATATTACTATCATTAACTAAATAATTCCTATTTAAAACTAAATACTTACCTGTAAAATAAACCCTAAGCTAGCTAGAATATAACTAATAGTTTTATTTTTATTTCACAGGGAAGTATTTATTTTAACTAGGAACTATTTACTAGCTACCTAGTTAAAATAAATACACATTTAACTGTAAAAAAAAAAAACCTAACCTGTCTTACACTAACATCTAACCTTAAACTACAATTAAATAAATGACATTAATTAAATACAATTAACTAAATTACAAAAGAAACAAAACACTAAATTACACAAAATAAAAAAGAAATGATTAAATATTTAAACTAATTACACCTAATCTAATAGCCCTATCAAAATAAAAAAGCCCCCCAAAATAAACCCCCCCTAGCCTAAACTGCCAATAGCCCTTAAAAGGGCCTTTTGCGGGGCATTGCCCCAAAGAAATCAGCTCTTTTACCCGTAAAAAAATTACAAACAACCCACCAACAGTAAAACCCACCACCCACACAACCAACCCCCCAAATAAAATCCTATCTAAAAAACCTAAGCTCCCCATTGCCCTGAAAAAGGCATTTTGTATGGGCATTTCCCTAAAAAAGGGCATTTAGCTCTTATTCAGCCCAATCCCTAAGCTACAAATAAAACCCACCCAATAAACCCTTAAAAAAACCTAACACTAACCCCCGAAGATCCACTTACAGTTTTTGAAGACCGGATATCCATCTTCAACGAAGTCGGGAGAAGTCTTCATCCAAGCGGCAAGAAGAACTCAACGAAGCCGGGAGAAGTCTTCATCCAAGCGGCAAGAAGTGGTCCTCCAGACGGGCAGAAGTCTACATCCAGACAGCATCTTCTATCTTCATCCTTCCGACGCGGAGCGGCTCCATCTTCAAGACATCCGGCGCAGAGCATCCTCTTCATCCTTTGTTTGTATTTTTTTTTAGAGGTAAAAGAGCTGATTTCTTTGGGGCAATGCCCCGCAAAAGGCCCTTTTAAGGGCTATTGGCAGTTTAGTTTAGGCTAGGATTTTTTTTTATTTTGGGGGGGGGGGGGGTTATTTTGATAGGGCTATTAGATCAGGTGAAGTTGATTTCTGGGCAGAATACAACAACATTTAAAATTTGGGGGAGGCAAAATATAGAGAAAATAACTCATTGTGTAGTTCATTAACAAATCTAGACAGGCCAGAAGGCTTGTTTTTCCCACAGGAATATATATCTATATACACACACCATAATCTGCTTTTACATACATATTTTGATATCACAGAGAGAATCTTTATTGCAGTTGCTTCCTTGCCTGCCACCATAAGTTCCCACTCCTAAAAGATCTTACTTCCTATTCTAAATATGTAGCTCTTGCACTTTAAAGGGGAAAAAAAGTGCATCCCAATTCCTTAGAGGGAATGGTGTCCACGACTACTTTACCATAACAAAACAGCTGAGGTAAAAGAGCTGATTTCTTTGGGGCAATGCCCCGCAAAAGGCCCTTTTAAGGGCTATTGGCAGTTTAGTTTAGGCTAGGATTTTTTTTTATTTTGGGGGGGGGGGGGGTTATTTTGATAGGGCTATTAGATCTGGTGTAATTAGTTTAAATATTTGAAAATTTCTTTTTTATTTTGTGTAACTTAGTATTTTTTTTTGTTTGTTATTTAGTTAATTGTATTTAATGTAATTTATTTAATTGTAGTGTAAGGTTAGGTGTTAGTGTAAGACAGGTTAGGTTTTATTTTACAGGTAAATTTATATTTATTTTAACTAGGTAGCTAGTAAATAGTTAATAACTTTAATAAATTTACTAATTAGTCTACCTAGTTAAAATAAATACAAACTTGCCTGTGAAATAAAAATAAAACCTAAGCTAGCTACAATGTAACTATTAGTTATATTGTAGCTAGCTTAGGGTTTATTTTACAGGTAAGTATTTCGTTTTAAATAGGAATTATTTAGGTAATAATAGTAATTTTTATTTAGATTTATTTTAATTATATTAAAGTTAGTGAATGCTAGGGTTAGGCCTAGGGTTAGGTTTAGGGGTTTATAACTTTAGTATAGTGGCGGCGATTTTGGGGGCAGCAGATTAGGGGTTAATAACAGTAATGTAGGTTGCGGCGTTGTTAGGGACAGCAGATTAGGGGTTAATAATATTTAACTAGTGTTTGCGATGTGGGAGTACGGCGGTTTAGGGGTTAATATGTTTATTATAGTGGCAGCGATGTCGGGAGTGGCAGATTAGGGGTTAATAATTTTATTTTAGTGTTTACGATGCAGGAGGGCCTCGTTTTAGGGGTTAATAGGTAGTTTATGGGTGTTAGTGTACTTTTTAGCACTTTAGTTATGAGTTTTATGCTACAGCTTTGTAGCGTAATGGCAATAACTAATGACTTTCAGTTTACGGTACGGATCTTGACGGCTGTACCGCTCACTTTTTGGCCTGCCACAGATCCAAATCCCCTTGTGCTCCAGCATTGCATGAAGAATATAAATTAAATAAGTATAGCAGAGCACTGGGTCTGACTAATACGGGGACTAAAATACAGCACAGTGCAGCATTTGATATGACAGAAACATGCCTATGAAACTGGCTGAAGTCAACTGCTTGGGGTGCACGCACACACATTATGAGAGAGAGAGAATAACTCATTGTGTAGTTCATTAACAAATCTAGACAGGCCAGAAGGCTTGTTTTTCCCACAGAAAACCTCTGAATTACATTGTTTCCAATGCAGCAAATGATTCTGGGTAAGATATGCAAATGAGATTCACAAAACACTTTTTTACTTCAAGTCTGCTTTTACGCAGATTCCCTTTACGCCAAAGCATTGCTGTTCACACAGCTTATAATCTTAGCTAGGGTTAGTGCAGTGATTCAGAACCATCCCAGGACAGCCTGTTTCGTGGTGTTTGCCACTCATCAGCTGGGTGAAGGTTTGAATTACTGCTGGGTGAAGTTGATTTCTGGGCAGAATACAACAACATTTAAAATTTGGGGGAGGCAAAATATAGAGAAAATAACTCATTGTGTAGTTCATTAACAAATCTAGACAGGCCAGAAGGCTTGTTTTTCCCACAGGAATATATATCTATATACACACACCATAATCTGCTTTTACATACATATTTTGATATCACAGAGAGAATCTTTATTGCAGTTGCTTCCTTGCCTGCCACCATAAGTTCCCACTCCTAAAAGATCTTACTTCCTATTCTAAATATGTAGCTCTTTCACTTTAAAGGGGAAAAAAAGTGCATCCCAATTCCTTAGAGGGAATGGTGTCCACGACTACTTTACCATAACAAAACACACATGCAAATATTTTACAAATACTAACATTTACACAAACCATTTTGTAAGCGAGTTTCCGGTTGCGATTGTATTGTCTGTTCTCATTTGAAGTGTGAGATATCATTTATTGGGCACCTCACATAGCTATACAGTATATGTTAATGAAAGAAACACCCACAAACAAAACACTGAAAAATGAGTGATGGTCAATAAATTTCCAACATGGACCTCACTACGAGGTCTCACAAGTGTCTTATGAATCTAAACAACTGATTCATTAAATCCCATTACACAGTCATATTTATGACATAACCACCAAAGATTTGATATTCATTCAAGATGTTATAAGTTCTTTACTATATTTGTAAATGTCATGGTGATATATAGACTTCTAAAATAGATTTTTGACATTTCTCTGAACCCTTTTGCGCAGTTTCTGATTCCATTATGTTCATTGGAGAATATTATAAAACACGGTATATTTTTTCAGGTGAGATCCCATCACATTTTACAGATTTATTCAATGTATAGTTAAGGACCAAACCAGCCTGAGGAGCTTGGAAGAGAGAAACAGCTGTCTCTTAATCGGTCCCTATTGGTTTTACATTTCCTTTCCCATGATTAACTGCAGAATGCTGTAGGGAACCTCTAAGGAGACTATATCAATTTATGCAAATGGGCGAATGCTCCCAAATTATCAGAGAGCTTGTCATATGTTGTATTTGTATCTCTAAATGCTTAAAGGGGCATTAAAGGCATATGAAAACCAATGTTTTTATTTTCTGGATTCAGACAGAGCATACCATATAAAAAAAGAAGTTTTCATTTTACTTGTATTATCTAATTCGCTTTGATCCCATGATATTGTGTTGAAGAGATACCTAGCCAGGTACCTGGAGCACTACATAGCAGGAAATAGTGTTGCCATTTAGTGCTCTTGCAAATGGATAACATTCTTGCAAAACTGCTGCCATATAGTGCTCCAAAAATGGGCCGGGTACTAAACTTACGTCCCTGCTTTTCAACTAAATATACCAAGAGAATGAATAAAAATTGACAATAGAAGCAAATTAGAAAGTGGTTTAAAATGGCACGTTCTAGCTGAATCATGAAAGAAAAAGTTTGGGTTTCGTGTCCCTTTAAACTCCTGGGTACAACATAAGTAACTACTCACGATGCTACTGCTTTTCCTTCTGTACCAGCTGCTATCTTTATAGCCTTTCTCTTAATTTAACCCATTACAGAAGCCAGCTGACAAAACTCTGCATCTTTACACTGGGTGCGGCCATCTTGTAGCGCACATATTGTTGCATCCTGTGACAGAATCAATGAGGTTTTACAGATCAGTGATGTTACTGGCTTTTTGACAGCTGTAGCTTGTACTTTGGATTATCTTACACAATAGAAATCGAAGCTTTACATATTTCCAGCTTTTTTAACACAGTTTAAAGGTTACATAGCAAATCTAAAAAAACAAAACCCTCAATAATAATACAGGGAGTGCAGAATTATTAGGCAAATGAGTATCCTCATCCTCTTTATGCATGTTGTCTTACTCCAAGCTGTATAGGCTCGAAAGCCTACTACCAATTAAGCATATTAGGTGATGTGCATCTCTGTAATGAGAAGGGGTGTGGTCTAATGACATCAACACCCTATATCAGGTGTGCATAATTATTAGGCAACTTCCTTTCCTTTGGCAAAATGGGTCAAAAGAAGGACTTGACAGGCTCAGAAAAGTCAAAAATAGTGAGATATCTTGCAGAGGGATGCAGCACTCTTAAAATTGCAAAGCTTCTGAAGCGTGATCATCGAACAATCAAGCGTTTCATTTAAAATAGTCAACAGGGTCGCAAGAAGCGTGTGGAAAAACCAAGGCGCAAAATAACTGCCCATGAACTGAGAAAAGTCAAGAGTGCAGCTGCCAAGATGCCACTTGCCACCAGTTTGGCCATATTTCAGAGCTGCAACATCACTGGAGTGCCCAAAAGCACAAGGTGTGCAATACTCAGAGACATGGCCAAGGTAAGAAAGGCTGAAAGACGACCACCACTGAACAAGACACACAAGCTGAAACGTCAATACTGGGCCAAGAAATATCTCAAGACTGATTTTTCTAAGGTTTTATGGACTGATGAAATGAGAGTGAGTCTTGATGGGCCAGATGGATGGGCCCGTGGCTGGATTGGTAAAGGGCAGAGAGCTCCAGTCCGACTCAGACGCCAGCAAGGTGGAGGTGGAGTACTGGTTTGGGCTGGTATCATCAAAGATGAGCTTGTGGGGCCTTTTCAGGTTGAGGATGGAGTCAAGCTCAACTCCCAGTCCTACTGCCAGTTTCTGGAAGACACCGTCTTCAAGCAGTGGTACAGGAAGAAGTCTGCATCCTTCAAGAAAAACATGATTTTCATGCAGACAATGCTCCATCACACGCGTCCAAGTACTCCACAGCGTGGCTGGCAAGAAAGGGTATAAAAGAAGAAAATCTAATGACATGGCCTCCTTGTTCACCTGATCTGAACCCCATCTAGAACCTGTGGTCCATCATCAAATGTGAGATTTACAAGGAGGGAAAACAGTACACCTCTCTGAACAGTGTCTGGGAGGCTGTGGTTGCTGCTGCACGCAATGTTGATGGTGAACAGATCAAAACACTGACAGAATCCATGGATGGCAGGCTTTTGAGTGTCCTTGCAAAGAAAGGTGGCTATATTGGTCACTGATTTGTTTTTGTTTTGTTTTTGAATGTCAGAAATGTATATTTGTGAATGTTGAGATGTTATATTGGTTTCACTGGTAAAAATAAATAATTGAAATGGGTATATATTTGTTTTTTGTTAAGTTGCCTAATAATTATGCACAGTAATAGTCACCTGCACACACAGATATCCCCCTAAAATAGCTATAACTAAAAACAAACTAAAAACTACTTCCAAAACTATTCAGCTTTGATATTAATGAGTTTTTTGGGTTCTTTGAGAACATGGTTGTTGTTCAATAATAAAATTAATCCTCAAAAATACAACTTGCCTAATAATTCTGCACTCCCTGTATAGAGAAATGCAGCCACAGCAAAAACGTACAGCTCCCACTATGTATTGTGCAGCTAAACTGAAGTGCACAGTAACGCTTGTCAAGAAGATAACAATATCACAGATCTGTGACTGCACGCTGCTTCAGGCAAAGAGAATGACTGGGGATTATGGGAAGGGGAGTGATATTTAACAGCTTTTGCTGTGGTGCTCTTTGCCGCCTCCTGCTGGACAGGAGAGATATTCCCACTAGTAATTGATTACGTTGTGGACTCACCATATCTTAGGAAAGAAATAGAAATCAGAGCAGACTTGAGACTCACTTTTGCTAAAGAACAGTCTTGTGTAGGTGCCCACCTGAAGGATCCATATATTGTTAATCAAGTTACATTTGAAGGATGAAGCAGTGAAGCAAGGAGCAGAAGCAGCTCCCACATAACATACTGCCATAGTAGCTAGAACAGGAAAGCATTTAACCTCATGGTTGCCAAAAAAGGGCTGTCATGTACTGCACACTTACAGTCCTATCAGGTAGCCAGCGGTTAAAAAGCAGCTGTGTACTTTAGGTTTCTGCTTTGGTGTTCTGATCCTGTCAGTGACGAGGAGAAAGAGATTGCACTAAAGGAAGTGACTGCAAGTTATGCACTGATAGAGAAGACCAGTTTCAGCTTTCTCCAGGTCTGGTTGTTGATACTTACCGGACAGGAAACCCCACATTTTTTCTTTCATGATTTGGATAGAACATACAATTTTAAACAACTTTCCAATTTACTTCTATAATCAAATTTGCTTCATTATCTTGTTATCCTTTGCTGAAGGAACAGCATTGCACTACTGGCAGCTAGATGAACGCATCTAGTTGGCCAATCACAAGAGACAAATGTGTGCAGGCGCCAATCAGCAGCTAGCTCCCACTAGTGTAGGATTTGTGCTTATTCTTTTTCAACAATGGATACTAAGAGAATGAAACATTTGATAATTTTGACTTTCCTACTCAGTCGTCTGTCTTTTTAAACAATAAAAAAATCAAGTAAACACCTTTATTACCCATGCCCTAGCTTTGCACAGCCAAAACTGTTATATTAATACACTTTTTAACCTTTAAACCTCTTCCTGTTTCTAAGCATCTGCAGGCTGTCTCTTATACCAGTCCATTTTATTAGCTTTTCACAGCCATACAGTGCTAGTTCATGTGTGTCATATAGATAACATTGTGCTCATTCCTGTGGAGTTTTGCATGAACCAGCACTAATTGGCTAGAATGCAATTTTGTAAAAATAACTTAAATAAGGGGGCAGTCTGCAGATGCTTAGATATAAAATAAAAAGTATATTAAAGGGACATTAAACACCTTAAGATATTAATATAAATTATTTAATTTAATGTAGTAAAACACCTTTGTCATATACTTTCATTATTTATTTTGTTCTCCTTTCCTGTAATGTAATACTGAATATTGTGGGCTTTCTAATGCATGTTAAACATGGAAGACACAGCTATATTCCACACAATCATTGGTTGCACACTCTAGTAAGCCATTTATACCCATTCCTAATTGGCCTCAGCAGAAAAAAAGTAACCTAAGTAACATATGGCGGCACCCACTGCTTTATGGACATTAACTTTACCCTTATTTTTTCAATATTTAAACAACTAATATCCTTTTTAATATAGAAATTATTCTCAGGCTAATCTTTGCTCTGAATACATCATTCAATTAATGATTTATTTAGTGTTTAATGCCCCTTTAATATAACAGTGTTTGTTGTTCAAAACTGGGGAATGGGTTATAAAGGGATTATCTTTTTAAACAAACATTCTCAAGTAAACTGTCCCTTTAAACTGCAAGATGGCGTCACTCTGTGTGAAGATGCAGAGTTTCAGTGACCAGCACTTGTAAAGGGTTAAAATAAGAGAACAACTTTGAAGAGAACCGCAGGCACATGAGATAAAAACATAAATTATGTTTACCAGATAAATTCCGTTCCTTCGTGGCAGGGAGTGTCCACAACTTCATTCCTTACTGTTGGGAAATACAACACCTGGCTACCAGGAGGAGGCAAAGACAATCCAGCCAAAGGCTTAAATATCCCTCCCACTTCCCCTATCCCCCAGTCATTCTGCCGAGGGAACAAGGAAAAGTAGGAGAAACATCAGGGTGTAAAGGTGCCAGAAGAAATAATATAAAAGGGATCCGCACAACAAAAAATAAATTACGTAAGGGGTCGTGGACTCTCCCTGCCAGGGAGGAAAGGAATTGATCTAGTAAGTAAAAATTATGTTTTCCTTCCATAAAGCAAGGAGAGTCCGTGACTTCCTTTCTTACTGTAGGGAAAACTATACCCAAGCTCCAGAGGACACTGAATGAATAATGGGAGGGAACAAAAAGGGGCGGACCCTATTCTGAGGGCACCACAGCCTGCAAAACTTTTCTCCCGAAAGCTGCTTCAGCAGAAACAAACACATCAAACTTGTAAAATTTAGAAAAAATGTGTAAGGAGGACCAGGTAGCCGCATTACAAATCTGATCCATAGAGGCTTCCTTCTTAAAAGCCCAGGAGGAAGCCACTGCACTAGTGGAATGAGACGTTATCCTTTCAGGAGGCTGTCGCCCCGCTGTTTAAGCTAAGCGGATTACACTCTTCAACCAGAAAGATAGGGAAGTTGTAGTAGCCTTCTGTCCCTTACACTTCCCTGTATATAGATGACAAACAAAGAGGAAGATTGTCTGAATTCCATAGTAGCCTGAAGATAGAATTTCCAGGCTCGAACCACATCCAAATTGTGAAGCAAGCGTTCCTTCACTGAAGAAAGATTAGGACATAAGGAAGGAACAACAATTTCTTGATTAATGTTACGGTCCGACACCACCTTAGGAACCCTAATTTAGTACGTAAAACCGCCTTATCAGCATGGAAAATCAGATTAGCCAGTAAAAAAAAGAACCGTCCAAGATAAAAATTTAATGTCAACAGTATGCATAGGCTCAAACGAAAAGCCTGCTGCAAAACACTAAGAACAAGATTTAGGCTCCAAGGCGGAGCCCCAGATCTAAACGCAGGTCTGATCCTAGTCAGAGCCTCAACAAAGGACTGCACATTCGGAAGCTCAGCCAATCTCTTGTGCAGTAACATCGATAGGGCCGATATCTGTCCCTTCAGGGAACTAGCAGATAGACCCATCTCCAATGCATCCTGGAGAAAGATAAAATTCTGGCAACTTTAACCTTATGCCAGGAAAAGCCACGCTCTTCACACCAGTACAAGTAAGTCCTCCACACACTTTATGGTAGATATGACGAGTAACTGGCTTACGAGCTTGAACTAGCGTGTCGATAACACACTCAGAGAACCCTCTCTTGGCTAAGACTAAGCGTTCAATCTCCACGCAGTCAGCCTCAGAGAATCTAGATTTTGATGAACAAAGGGACCCTGTATCAGCAGATCTCTGCGACAAGGTAAACTCCACTGAGGAGATTAGGAGATCCCCACCAGATCCGCAAACCATGTCCTTTGCGGCCATGATGGGCAATCAGAATCACTGATGCTTGCTCCTGCTTGATGCGAGCCACCACACGAGGGAGAAGTGGTAATAGAGGAAAAAGATATATGAGTCTGAATCTCCATGGTACTGATAGGGCATCTATCAATTCCGCCTATGGATCCCTCGACTCGTACCGGGGTAGCTGGGTATTGAGGCGGGAAGCTTTGAGATCTATCGCCGGTGTCCCCCACTTGCTGCATATTTCTGCAAACATCTCGGGTGGAGAGACCATTCCCCTGGGTGAAAGGATTGCCTGCTGAGGAAGTCCGCTTCCCAGTTGTCCACACCCGGAATGTGGATTGCTGACAGCGTACATCTGTGAGTCTCCGCCCACTCTAGTATCTGAGATACTTCTCTCATCGCCATGAAACTTCTCGTTCACCCCTGATGGTTGATGTAGGCAACCAAGGTTATATTGTCTGATTGGAATCTGATAAACTGGGATGAACCCAGAAGGGGTCAAGCCTTCAAGGTATTGAAGATTGCCCGGAGTTCCAATATATTGAAGGGAGGACTCCTCCTGAGTCCACAATCCTTGTGCCTTCTTGGCACCCCAAACGGCTCCCCAGCCGGAAAGGCTTGCGTCCGCCGGCACCAGTACGCTCGCCTAACATCGCAGCCGCAGACCTGAATACGCTCTCCATATATATTAAAAAAGCTGTCAAAAACCCGCGCACCAAGTACGGGGCAATGAGCAGCGGACTGTTGTTAACTAACAGTCATCGATCTTGTTGCTATTCGGCTTTTTCCCAACTTTATTTATACCCTGTCACTAAACACCGCCACTATATTAAAATGTTTAACCCCTATCCCGCCGCTCCAGGAGCCCACCGCAACTAAATAAAGTTATTAACCCCTATTCCGCCACGCCCTGACACCACTGCAACTAACTAAATGTATTAACCCCTAACCCGCCGATCCCGTAGCCCACCGCAACTAAATAACATAATTTATGTAAGAACTTACCTGATAAATTCCTTTCTTTCATATTAGCAAGAGTCCATGAGCTAGTGACGTATGGGATATACATTCCTACCAGGAGGGGCAAAGTTTCCCAAACCTTAAAATGCCTATAAATACACCCCTCACCACACCCACAATTCAGTTTAACGAATAGCCAAGAAGTGGGGTGATAAAAAAGGAGCGAAAGCATCAAAAAAATTAAGGAATTGGAATAATTGTGCTTTATACAAAAAAATAATAACCACCACAAAAAAAGGGTGGGTCTCATGGACTCTTGCTAATATGAAAGAAAGGAATTTATCAGGTAAGTTCCTACATAAATTATGTTTTCTTTCATGTAATTAGCAAGAGTCCATGAGCTAGTGACGTATGGGATAGTAGATACCCAAGATGTGGAACTTCCACGCAAGAGTCACTAGAGAGGGAGGGATAAAATAAAGACAGCCAATTCCGCTGAAAAAAATAATCCACAACCCAAATCAAAAAGTTTTAATCTTATAATGAAAAAAACTGAAATTATAAGCAGACGAATCAAACAGAAACAGCTGCCTGAAGTACTTTTCTACCAAAAACTGCTTCAAAAGAAGAAAACACATCAAAATGGTAGAATTTAGTAAAAGTATGCAAAGAAGACCAAGTTGCTGCTTTGCAAATCTGATCAACAGAAGCTTCATTCCTAAAAGCCCAGGAAGTAGAGACTAACCTAGTAGAATGAGCTGTAATCCTTTGAGGCGGGGACTTACCCGACTCCACATAAGCATGATGAATCAAAGACTTTAGCCAAGACGCCAAAGAAATGGCAGAAGCCTTCTGACCTTTCCTGGAACCAGAAAAGATAACAAATAGACTAGAAGTCTTTCTAAAATCTTTAGTAGCTTCAACATAATATTTTAAAGCTCTAACTACATCCAACGAATGTAATGACCTTTCCTTAGAATTCTTAGGATTAGGACATAATGAAGGGACAACAATTTCTCTACTAATGTTGTTAGAATTCACAACCTTAGGCAAAAATTGAAATGAAGTCCGCAACACCGCCTTATCCTGATGAAAAATCAGAAAAGGAGATTCACAAGAAAGAGCAGATAACTCAGAGACTCTTCTGGCAGAAGAGATAGCTAAAAGGAACAATACTTTCCAGGAAAGTAATTTAATGTCCAGAGAATGCATAGGCTCAAACGGAGGAGCCTGTAAGGCTGACAAAACCAAATTAAGACTCCAAGGAGGAGAGATTGGCTTAATGACAGGTTTGATGCGTACCAAAGCCTGTACAAAACAACGAATATCAGGAAGATGAGCAATCTTTCTGTGAAAAAGAACAGAAAGAGCAGATATTTGTCCTTTCAAGGAATTTGCAGACAAACCTTTATCCAAACCATCCTGAAGAAATTGTAAAATTCTAGGAATTCTGAAAGAATGCCAGGAGACTTTATGAGAAGAACACCAAGAGATGTAAGTCTTCCAAACCCGATAATAAATCTTCCTAGAGACAGATTTTCGAGCCTGTAACATAGTATTAATCACTGAGTCAGAGAAACCTCTATGACTAAGAATTAAGCGTTCAATTTCCATACCTTCAAATTTAATGATTTGAGATCCTGATGGAAAAAAGGACCTTGAGATAGAAGGTCTGGTCTTAACGGAAGTGTCCAAGGTTGGCAACTGGCCATCCGAACGAGATACGCAAACCAAAACCTGTGTGGCCATGCTGGAGCCACCAGCAGTACACATGAGCGCTCCATTAGAATTTTGGAGATTACTTTCGGAAGAAGAACTAGAGGCGGAAAGATATAAGCAGGATGATAATTCCAAGGAATTGATAACGCATCCACTGCTTCCGCCTGAGGATCCCGGGATCTGGATAGATACCTGGGAAGCTTCTTGTTCAGATGAGAGGCCATCAGATCTATTTCTGGGAGACCCCAGATTTGCACAATCTGTAGAAATACCTCTGGATGAAGAGACCATTCGCCCGGATGTAACGTCTGGCGACTGAGATAATCCACTTCCCAATTGTCTACACCTGGGATGTGAACCGCAGAGATTAGACAGGAGCTGGATTCCACCCATACAAGTATCCGAGATACTTCTTTCATAGCTTGAGGACTGTGAGTCCCACCTTGATGATTGACATATGCCACGGTCGTGACATTGTCTGTTTGAAAACAAATAAACGATTCTCTCTTCAGAAGAGGCCAGAACTGAAAAGCTCTGAAAATTGCACGGAGTTCCAAAATGTTGATTGGTAATCTCGCCTCCTGAGATTCCCAAACCCCCTGCGCCGTCAGAGATCCCCATACCGCTCCCCAACCTGAAAGACTCGCATCTGTTGAGATCACAGTCCAGGTTGGACGAACAAAAGAGGCCCCTTGAATTAAACGATGGTGATTATTTTTTATTTTTTTGTAACTTAGTAATTCTTTATTGGAGATTTAAATAACTTGAGGTTTTTAAATATGTTATATAGTTAATTTAATTGTTAGTTTAATGTAATTGTAGTATAATAGTTAGGGTAGGTTAATTATTAGTTTAATATAGTTTAATGTAGTTTTAGTATAATAGTTAGGGTAGGTTAATTAATAGTTTAATATAGTTTAATGTAGTTTTAGCATAATAGTTAGGGTAGGTTAATTAATAGTTTAATATAGTTTAATTTAATTCAAACGGTAAATTTAAATTTATTAGAAGATAGGGATGAGGTAATATTTAATGTAAAGTTAGCGGGTTGTTAGGTTTAGGGGTTAATAGCTTAATTTAGTTTATGGCGATGTGGGGGCTGGCGGTTTAGGGGTTAATAGGTTTAGTAAGTTGTAGTGATGTGGAAGGCCAGGGGTTTAGGGATTAATACATTTATTTAGTTGTGGTGGGGTCCGGGAGCGGAGGGATAGGGGTTAATAACATTATGTAGGTGGCGGTGGGGTCCGGGAGAGACGGAACAGGGGTTAATAACATTATGTAGGTGGTGGCGATGTCGGAGGCAGCAGATTAGGGGTGTTTAGACTCGGGGGTTATGTTAGGGTATTGGGTATAAACTTAACTTTTATTCTAGCATAGAAATCAATGGGGTATCTAGCAGCATCAAACATAAGCTTTCGCTGCTTTCAGACTCCCATTGATTCCTATGGCATACGCAGCCTCCAGGGTGGCGGATTGAAAACCAGGTACGCTGGGCCGGAATAGTGGCGAGCGTACCTGTTAGAAGTTTGATAAATGGCAAAAGTTGTCAGATAGTGCCGAATTTGTATTCGGAACATCTGTAATGACGTAAGCATCAATCTGTGACGGACTGAGACCGGCGGATCGTATGTCGCATCACAAATTTCAACTTTTGCCGGTCTGTAGGCTTTGATAAATATGTCGAATCAGGCTCGCCACAATTACGCTGCGGAATTCCAGCGTATTTGCGGTTGATGGCTTGATAAATAGGCCTCTGTTTGTTTATATGTTAAACCACAGACAATTCTCCAATAGAGCTCAGGTGTGCTCATACACCTTCAAGGTGCAAATTGCTGCAGCTGATTTCAAACTGAAAACCCCCCTGCTTGGTAGGCAGCTAAGCTAACCCACAGGGTATGGAAAAATGCAAATAGATCCGAAAAAAGGACTTGGCACAACTGTCATTGACAGTCTCGACACAAGGAGTCTACTTTTCAAACAGCTGTTCGAACAGTCACAAAGCAGCAGACTGCCGACTACTAAATAAAAAGCCCCCGTTGCGAAAACAAGTGCTTTAACAAGAGCTGGAGAGGGACCCGAGTACATAACTCCTCCTGCCCCAAGGCAGAACCACAATCAATAAATTGCCATGCAGAAAGAGGCAAAAATCAGCAGCAGCTGGATTCACACTCCCTCTAGTGGCTGGGTGGTTTAAGCCATCTACTAGACCACTAGCACTGGCCGTCTCCAGAGAGAGGAAACCCCACTGCTGAAGGAGACAGTCTCCCCACCTGAAAGGGAAGGCCCATAAGAAACAGCCTGCATGCCCTCAAGGACATGAAAACCTTAGGCTAATCAGTCAAAGACTGAATGAAAATCATCCAGATCACCACTGATGTCCTAATCAGAGAAAAACTCCCCATAAAAAAAGGAGAACACTCTCATAACAAATCAGACCCCATTGGAAACTGGAACGTCCTGAACCAGTCTACAGGATCATAATTCCATAAAGATCCAACATAAGGACCCTAGAATTGGAACCTAGAGCCATCTGAAATGAACGACCCCTCCAGCGAGCACAAGATACCCCGTCTGAGGATTCAGACCTCACAGGGGATGATATCTAAGTTAGGCTGGCAAAACCGGGCAAAAAAACTAATTCATAAAAAACCCAGACCAAAAGGGAAGAGAACACCCCTACCAGGAGGCAAACTCCCGACCTAGGTCATAGTCACTCTGGAACCCAAAAGGCCCCAAGGACTAACTTCACGAAGTCCAAGCTAAGGGAACAACAAGTAGTCTCCATAATCTCAGTTATTAACTTTCCAGAGGACCACCCCAAAGAAGAAGAATGCAGAGCATCCAGATACAGGTGGAACATCCCCTAAACGAAAACTGGGAAGGAAGAGACAACTGATTATCTAATATGGAACTACGACCTCCCGGGCCTCAACTACCGTCAAGAAAAAACAGACAAAGTCCCAACAGTCTCGACCCGCAGGAAGAGATTTCCAGAGAGAATAAGTCCCAAAAGGACAATCCCAAGGAACCTTGAAAGGCAAAACCACCAGGAACTGGCTGCACAAAGGACCTAAAAACCTTCAACTTCTAACCCACAATGGTAAGGAACACTATGGATCCAGAGTTGGAACCTATAGAGAATGTTGTAGTGGATCTCAACGGAGTCCCAGCCACTAGATTGAAAGGCTAATGAGTACCGAACACAAGCCTCCATGCCCCTAGACAAACCATGGACCATGAAATCCAGTCGGAATGCTAGTTGAAAACTTATATAAAAAAAAAATAATAATAATAGTGGGAACCACTGTGTGCCCTAACCGGACCAGCCAGGCATAGCAGGCGCCACGTGTCTGAAATAGGCCTGAAAACAGAAGGATTTGTACCCAGTCAGGACCAGCCTGAGACTAAGGGGTCAACTGACAAGGCCACACATTCACCTCCGAAGAGGGGTAGATAACAACAGACAAACATATGACTGAAACACGTCCTCAAACAAACTTTCGTAAAAGTAAATAGTGCGATCTCTACATTGTGAGTATCGATTCCAGAGCAGAAAATTTGCGAAGGAAATAATATAACAAACGTGAGCTTTAAACGAAATAAAATCCATCCTAACCTGATTAAAACAAAAAGATAAGGCAACCCTTAGGTTATCGCCCAAGAAGAACGGACACTCCTGCAGGACCAACAGGAAACCGAGACTTCCAAGCTCAGAACTGGAAACATACTCAAGAAACAAGACTATAAGTACTTCATCCCCTTATGTCTAATCCTGCATGCTATTTGCATCTGAAGACTCATGATCCACCACCCCATTAAGAGTGGGGTCCTCCAGCAATGCCAAAATGTGCCTACGCAGAACATGAAGGCGCGCCAGTCTATAGCGAAAAGCATAACTTACCTCCGGCGGGGCAAATGAAGACCCTGGCCCCTAAGGTTGACCCCCTGAAGCCTCAGGGATGGCCAACCTCCTGGGACGAAAGGCAAAGAATGACTGGGAGATGTGGGAGAGGGATTTAAGCCTTTTGGCTGGGGTGTCTTTTCCTCCTCCTGGTGGTCAGGTTCTAAATTTCCTAAAAGTAATGAATGCAGCTGTGGACTCTTTCCGTTTATAAAGAAATTTAGGTTTTAATGACTCCGACAGAGATTGAGATTTAAAAACTTTCCAATTTACTTCTGCTGTTAAATTTACTTTGTTTCCTTGGTATATTATTTGAAGAGCATACTTAGGATTGTCGCTGACACTGCAGCCATATAGTGCTCACATACATGCGCACTCCTGATCCTACCTGGTTATGTTCTTCAGCAATAGATACCAAAGGAACAAAGCAAATTTTATAATATAAGTTTTTTTTTTCTTCTTTTTTTTAAATTGTGAAAGTTTTGACTTTCATGTCCCTTTAATCTGGGCAAGGAGAATACGTTTAATTTATGACATTTCCTGATAGATTCTACTATAAACAAAACAGGTGCAATAAACAGTGAGTAGCCTTAAACTAAATATATATGTATGTCAATAGGACAACTAAGATCTGATAGTTTGCTAACCAGGAAACACAATGTCACAGTAACCAGTGACACATTCACAAGAGGTTACATTTTCTATATTTTGTTAACACAAAGATCCCCTGTATTTTGGGCCTGTACTGCCCTTATATGTAATCAGACTAATATAGTTCACAGTAAGACACAAGTGAGCTATAAGTGTCTTCACCCTGCATAGGCTTCATCCCAAAAAAACAGCTATGGTGCTATGTTTATGAAATGTGTATGAACATAAAATATTGGAATTTGTCTTCCTAAGGGTAGGAAGAAATATATTAGTCTCATACAGGCTAAACTGTAAACCTACGGTTCCTGTTGAGCCTCTGGGCAGTTGGAGGCTGAGATAAGGTGGTCCTACAGGTTTATTTGGCTGGTTTGTGGACATGGCTGAATAAGATTTAGGAGCTTTCCATTTTCACTTAGTGACTCCAGGACATTAGTAGGATACAAGCTGTGTCAGGGGGTACAACAAAACATCGCTACCAAACCATGAAAACCTCACAAAGTGAAATTGGGATCTCTGTGCACTAACAGTGAGTGAACTGCAAAGTTTTAACACCTGACCAGCCAGGAAGGCCAACAGGACGATCCATTAGAATGACACCTACATTGTCTAATGAGAAATCCATCCATGCATGAAAGAGTTGGATGCACCAGAAAAAGTAATTGAGTAGCATTAGTACAAACCTATGGCTGTAGTCAGGGTGATGTGCAGGCCTGTAATGAGTTACAGAACAAGCTTTATTTGTATATTACAACAAGCTTCCTTTTCTTTTTATAGTTCTTGTATTCATAGCCAGTCTTAAGGTGAGAAGCTGGTGGAGGACAATAGAGAAGGACTTTGTGTTGTGGGAAGTAGGATTTATATTCCGGGCAGTCTGCTATCTCTTTGCCATAAAATATAATATTTCTACCAGTCTTTTATAGTCAAGAAGCTTCTGCCATAGCACAATAAAAGAATGTGTACATTCATCTTTGGCGAGTTGTGCATAATTATGCAACATTTGGTTTGGCTGAGCACACATTTGGCAGATGGGCACAGTTGGAATGGCATGACACTTTCTCAGAAGGGTGGAGGTCCTGTAAAGAACTACTGACTGAAACCTCTACCTGACCCCAGATAATTCCCTGTCTTTGTGCTAATGTGTACACCTAGCTAAAGATTATCAGCTGATTGCCAACTGCTTCTCAACCTTATACTAAAGAATTTTTCACAAAGAAAATGAAACAAACATCAAGAAACACAATCACATAACCTTTATAACAAAAGAAAACATTAACCCTTAACATTCAATAACTGCGAAGGAGCTATATTTTTAGAGGCTATGTTTGGCTGACATGATTCTCAAAACAAAAAAAATAATAATAGTGTGCTGTATTTTACTTCTGAGTTGGATATTAGCAATATTTGCTTTTTTATGAGCATTTTGTGCTTACTATGAGAGTATTTATCACCAACAATATAATGGTGTAGATTCACTAAGTCTTTTCTAGCCTCTTAAAAGGACATGAAACCCAAATTTTTTCTTTCATGATTCAAATAGAAAATACAATTTTTTTTTTTTTTTACATCTTTTATTTATTATCAGCAGGGATAACATTAGATTTCATAGTAACAAAGAGTTCATAACATAATATTTTTCTAAAAGGATAACATATGATAAGATATTAATTTCATATCAAATACATCAATTCGATAAATCAATAAGAAAGACAAAAAAAAAAAAATTCTAATCTTGAACCGTTGATATGAGTTACTACTTAGTTCAATCTGACTAGATATAAGTCTGCTGGATTTTCCTTTTAAAATAACAAAAATAAACCAGAGAGATAATATTCCTGGAATGGATTAACTTAACTATTTCTTGTGTTAGATTGTTTGCTTTCCTTTTTCTTTTTCTCTTTTTCTCCTTTTACTTTTGAATGTATCAAATTATGTCCAGAGCTGAGGGGGAGAGGGAAGGGAAGGGGGAAACAAAAAAAAAAAAAAAAAAAAAAAAAGAGCTGTTTGTTGTTCAGATAAGATAAGTTAAGTTACCATATGTCTAATAACACAATTTCGGTATTCCGAAATGGATAGATTAGAGTATCAATCTCGCTAGGGGGGAATATCCTAATAAATCTTGACCACTTTCGAAAAAAGCTAGTTATCTCTTGCTCCGAATTCAAGTTTGTTGCTAGTTGTTCAACTATACATTGTTTCCTAAGATAGTTTTTAATCTCTGTTATTGATGGTATAATATTGTGCTTCCAGTCCTTAAATAACAAATTTCTAGCTGCTAAAATGATTAGATTTATTATTCTTACTTCTTTTAAAGTTGGACTCTTATCTTTCAAGAAAATTATATCTATGCCTGTAAGCTTTAGAGGAGTTATTTTTAAGACTTTTTCTATCCAAAATTCTATTTTGAGCCAGAGTTGTTGCAGTTTAGGGCAAGACCATAATACATGAATTATGTCGGCCGCTGGTAATCTACATTTGGGGCAGCTATTAAAGTTTGTATTATGCCATTTATAACCTTTATCTGGGGAATAGTATGTTAAGTGTATGAGTTTCACATGGGACTCCCTCCAAGTCTCAGCTATTGTGGTCTCAGAAAGTAAGACTATAGAACGTAAAACCTGCTTCTTATGATCAATATTAATCATAAAGAGGTTTGTCCATTTTTGAGCTATTTGTTTGACGCACTCTTCACCCTTAAACCCTACCATATATGTGTACCATGAAGAGATAGAGGTAAGTCCGGCTTTAATCAGAACTGGCCAATTCCCTAACCTACCCCATGTCCAGTTCCACGGGAACTTATGAATTAATTGCGTTACGTAGTGTCTAACTTGCAGATATGTAAAAAAGTCATGATTATCCAAGCTATATTCTTGTTTTAAGTCTTCAAAGGATTTAATGTTCCCCGTCTCAAAATTAACCACTTGTCGTGCATAGTATATTCCCTGCCTCTTCCATTTCATCAGAATGGGTGAAGAAGTTCCTTCTTGGAATTCTGGATTACCAATAAGGGTTTGATGTTTAGGTATATCTGTGTTAATTCCAACTTTTGCTCCAATCTTTTTCCACGCCTTAATGATTATAAAGATTGTTTTAAACTTCTTTACTTGTTTAGGAATAGAGTTATAAGACAAGTGCAGCAAAGATAGTGGAATTAGAGGGAATATTATGTTTGCCTCAAGATCATTGTCTGTGAAATAATCTGCTTCTGCTATCCAGTCAGAAGCTATACGACCTAGAAAAACAAGATTATAGGAATGCAGATCAGAGAGTGCCAGTCCGGCATATTGTTTAGGGAAGGCTAGTTTTTGAAGTGAAATTCTAGGTTTTTTTGAATACCATATAAAACTTCTAAGAGTAGAATTAAATTTCTTTATATCATATATTTTAATCAGAACAGGAAGGTTCTGCAAGATATAGAGAATCTTAGGAAGGATAGTCATTTTGTAAAGAGCTATTCGCCCTGAGATGGAGAGTGGCAGATGTTGCCAATTCTTCATATAGCTCAGAGCTTGTTTTAATATAGGAGATATATTTAGAGAGTACCAATCTTTAGGATTATCTGATATTATGATTCCTAGATACCTAAAGGAACTTGTAACTAGTTTGTAAGGATGTTTTGTGCAGGAATCTTTCATTTTCCTCAGCCACAATAGTTCAGACTTTGTGTTGTTTATTTTATATCCTGAGCATCGACCGTATAAATCTACTATTTTATTAAATTTGGGAATATTTGACGATGTGTTTGAGATATATAGTAGCAGGTCATCGGCATATAGGGAGACCTTCACCTCTTTTTTATGAATTTTTATTCCCTCAATCTGATGTCTAACTTTCAGTGCAAGTGGTTCAATTGCTAGGTTGAATAATAGAGGTGAAAGAGGACATCCTTGACGGGTTCCTCTTTCCATTCTAATTGTATCTGATACATGCCCATTAATAACTAGACTCGTGGATGAATATAAACATATATTTTCCACCAGTTTATAAAATTTGTTATCAATTCCAAAGCGTTGTACGGCATCTAATAAGAACTCATGATTAACACGATCAAATGCCTTTTCGGCGTCTACCGCTAATATTGCGGCATCAGACTGTTCTTTCAATGTACTCTCTTTGACATTCTTAAAGTAGTCAATAATTAGAAGTAATTGCCTAATTTTTGCTGCTGAACTGCGGTTGCGAATAAAGCCCACTTGGTCTTTATGAATGACATCTGCTATCCCCTCTTGTAATCTTGCTGCTAAAATTGATGTGAATATCTTATAATCTGAGTTTAACAGTGCTATTGGTCTATATGAGTCCCTGTTCACTGGATCTTTCCCAGGTTTAAGTAGAAAGATAGTATTAGATTCTAAAAATGTATTTGGTATTTGGACCTCGCCTGAGAAATATTGGTTAAAGAGTTTAGTTAAGTGGGGAATTAAGGTAGGTGCCATGATTTTATAAAAATCGTTAGGCATTGCGTCCGGACCTGGAGCTTTCTCAAGTTTTAATGATTGGATAGCTTTTGAGACTTCGAGCTCAGAAATGGGCCCATTTAATTTCTGGCTGAACTCAGATTTGAATTTCGTGATCTTTAAGTCTTTCCAGAACACATCCCTAGCCGACTTATCCATAGGTGTAGATGAATAAATTATTTTATAATGTTGGTAAAAAGATTCCAATATGTCTTCTGGGGCATTCAAATGACTATCCTTGATCTGTATTGATTCTATTGTTGGTGATTGTTTAAAGTTTTTTACTAGTTTAGATAGCAGCTTACCTGATTTATTTCCATATTTATATAGGTTCGCTTGATATTTTAGTTCTGATCGAATTGTTGAGGCTGTTAAGAAGGAATCCCGTTCTTTTTTCAATTTGGCATATCTAGTCCAGTTTTCTTCTGATTGAAAATTTAAAAATCTGTTATAAGCATTACTTACTGCTGCTGTTAGTTGCTTTTCCTTTAATCGAGAATTACGCTTGCCCCTCGCCATATAGGCGATGATTTCTCCCCTTAATACCGCTTTCGCTGTCTCCCAGACAACTGAGAAGTTAGATACTGATCCAATATTAAACTGAAAAAATTCTTCTAGTTTATTTTTTAGCCAATTACTGAATTTCGGATCGTTATTTAAATATTTTGGATAGAAAAAACGCGCTCTTCTTGTAGATAGATTATTTACTGGGATATCTAGCATCACAGGGGCGTGATCTGAGATACAAATTTCTGAAATGGTAGCTCTGGCTCCTCTTTGATATAAGCTATCATTTACTAGAATAAGATCAATTCTGGATAATGATTTAAATGCCTTTGAATAACATGTATAATTTTTTAAATCCGGGTTTTGGACCCGCCAGATATCTCTGACGGCTAGATTTTGAAAGATAGTGTTAAAAATTTTTGCTTCCAAGTTATCTTTTTTAGTTTTTTTTTTGCGCAGTACCTCTTCTCAGTCTATCGAGGGGACATCGGGGTGCCATATTAAAATCACCTGCAACTATTACATAACCTTCTGCTACTTGAAGTAGTTGAGATTGGAGGGAGTCCCAGAATTCTGGTTTAATTGTGTTGGGGGCATATAAGTTGCATATTGTATATATAGATCCTGCTATTTTCAATTTTAGTATTAAATATCTGCTTTCTAAGTCTACTATTGTGAGTAGTTTGTCATATACTAATTTTTTTCCTAGTAAAATAGCTACCCCCGTTTTTTCTATTGGAGGTCGGAGCGCAAATTACTTCTGACACCCATGTCGATTTAAGTTTCATGGATTCCTCTAGATTTAAATGTGTCTCTTGAATTAATGCTATTGATGTATTAATCCTTTGTAGGTGTGATAAAATCATTTTTCGTTTAATAGGGGATGTAATTCCCCCTATGTTCCATGTTGTGAGTCTAAGATTTTTACCCATCTAGTATATATTTATTGGTGTAAGTAGCAGATATGCAACAACAACAAAATAAAAGAAAAATAAATAAATAAATAAATAAATAAAAAAAATAAAAGAAAAAATAAATAAATAAATAAGGAGAAAAAAGGAAAGAAACAAAGGTCTCCCTCAGCTCTGGAATTACAAAAAGTTTATCTATTATTAATATCATGGTGTAGATATGCAAGAATTTATTAATGGTATGGGAGAAAAAGAAACATAGAAAAAATTTATCTAAGCGATGGTTAAAACCCATGCTCTGCTAATTTTCTCTCTGCCTCGGCTACTGTTTGAAAAAAAAAAGTTTGACCTTCTACAGTTACCTTGAGCCTAGCAGGATAGATAACTGTGGCTTGCCAGCCGACCTTTAGCATTTTTCCACAGACTGGGGAGAGCTCCTTTCTCTTAGAAGATATCTCCATAGAGAAATCTTGAAATAACAATATCTTTGAGCCCTCATAGACCAAGAGCTGCTTTTTTCTGTAATATTGCATAAACAGCAATTTATCCTGATAATTTAAAAATTTTGCGATAATTGGTCTTGGTTTAGAGACATTTGGAGATCTCCCCAATCTGTGAACTCTCTCTATCAGAAAAGGCGTAGGTGGTGGGGGAATGTTCAGCAATTGAGGGAGTGTGAGTGTCATGAATTTCATTAAATCTTCTTGCTGTACAGATTCTGGGTATCCTATAATTCTTAAATTATTCCTCCTTGCCCTATTCTCAAGATCATCTATTTTAGCTTGGAGTTTATTTATTAACTTTTGGTTTCCCTCAATTTTTGGGGTCTGAATATTTGTCTTATCCTCAAGATCAGAAATTCTCTGTTCTATTTCTTGTAGTCTACCAGCGAACTGTTTCACTTCTATTGCTAGTGATGCGATGTCCTGCTTTATTTCATTTTTTAGGGAATCAAATTTAGGTGATATGGCCTCTAGAATACTAGAGACTAAAGATTGTGTGTTTTGAGATTCTATGGAGCTTATGCTCTGTGATTGAGCAATAGAGTCGTGTGGTGCTACAGGGCTCTCTATGTTTTTTGTTCTGCGCTCCTTTGATTTTGCTGCCATACCTGGATTAGTCTTGGGAGTGCAAGTGGGGGAAGTGATATATTTGTCCATATACTCAGAAAGAGAGAGAAAAGCAAAAGGGTTCAATCAATGTGTGTGCGTGTGAGAGAAAAAAAAAAAAAAAAAAAAAAAAAAAAAAAAAGGAGGTGCTGAGAGTGAAAAAAAAAAAGAGGTGCTGAGAGTGAAAAAAAAAAAAAAAAAAAAAAAAAGTGCTGGGAGTGAGTGTGGGGATAAAAAAAGAAAAGGGGTGATTAATATGTTCTTATGTGAGTTTGGACCAGAATTGGCAGGGAATGTAAATAGAGACTACTGTGCTAAAGAAAAGAAAGATTCTCATTAAACCATGAGCTATTAATTAACACAGCCAGTTCACTAGCTCCAAAGAAAGAGGCAGAGATCTCATGTAGAAGCCTTTTCTAATTGCTTATACGATTTTGGAATACTAAATTTCAACTTTGTATGCTTAATATAGATCTGTTCTTTAAGAGATATTACAGCCTCTGCAGCAAGATCTTAATTTTTTGAGTAACTATTGTATCAGTATTCTTACAGGTGCTATGGTTTATAATGTGACAGATTTCTGGCCCTTTAGGCTCTCAATTAGTTAAAATACAGACTATTTGTAAATTATATATCACCCCTATAAATCTCACTTCTATAGTTTTTCCTTTAAATATCTAGTAAAGAAATTTAGTTACTACAATAACAGGGATAAGCCATTCAATTATACAATTATTATAAGTTGTAACAAATTCTGGTATTTTTTCTAAAGAGTAATACAAATTCCCTTTTTAGTGAGGTTAACAGGCTCACTGGAAAGAATGGGTTCTCTGTTTGCCAATAAGTAGAAAATATATCATGTTATAAAGATAGAAAAAAAGGCTGCACAGATACTTAATTTTTAGATATTAAAGTAATACCCAGTTCCTGATTTAAAAAAACAATCTGAGTTCCTATAGGCCAAAAAGCCTTGCTGCAGTTCTTACTGAGATTAATAAATACAAAGGTAGTTCTTAAGCCAGTTACATATGAATCTAGCTTTTAAGCATACTTTAGTCCGTTATCAAGGCAAAGATATAAAAGAGTTCTTATAGTTTTTGTAGATAATTTTACTTCCTTGCTATGCCTTTTATTCATTAAAGGGGAGGTTATTCTCAAAGTAGCTTGATTTTAACTTCTTAAGCAGGTTTTTTGTTTTTTTTTTTTCCTTTTTTTTTTTTAAGCAGCAAAACTTGTAGGATAGAAAAGTCAATTTCAGTTAAATGCCTTCAATATTTCAACTTTAGCATAAGCCAGAGAGCAGAGTTTTGCCAAGTATGGATCAGGTAAAAAGACACAGATTATTCCCCCTTACCCCAATATGTTCCTTGTGCTTCAAGTTGAAGTTGGGTATGGAGCAAAAAAGAAAGTTTGTTCTGAATCCCAACCTTTCAAACTCTTTGCAATCTTTAGACGCTTACCGGGCTTAGCGGGGTGTCCTTCCAGCTGGTCTCAGCAGGTCCCGGTATGCTGAGTGCCTCCGTCTCCGAATCCCTCCGCGCAGTTCCGGGGGAGGAGAGGAGGAAATAAAACCAGGTTCACTATCCTCCGCGCTGATCTCAATGATCCATCCGCTCACCACACGCAGCACCGGTGGGTGGGAGCGGGCTTGATTGCCCCCGAGGCAGGTCAGGTGCCGGTAAGTTGCTGTGAGGGTCCGCGCTTCAGTTTAGCAAGGGGGAATAATTCAAGGCAGGCTGCTTCTTGGTGCTGTTATGCTGCGGATTGCTAAGTCTGGTTAGCCCGGCATTTCCTCCATCAAGAAAAAAAGTCAGCGCTTCACTTGTGCTGCTAGCCAGGGTATTATTCTTTCATTATGGTAAGTTTACCCAGTAAAATGCTCAAATGGGTTATTAGTCTCTCCAGAGAAAGGTCTTTTATCTTAAGCGTATGATATCAGTTTACGCTGTGGAGGGTAGCTGGTGTGTTGGCTTTAACCAGCTGCAGAATTTCCTTCTAACATGAAGGATCCAAGCGCTACAAACCGCCAAGGTGTAACTGCAGGGGAGTGATGTCTGTACAGGTGCTCAGGTGCACTAATGCACAGGTGCAGCCTATGCACAGTCTCCTCCTCTTCCTCCAGAGCATGCCAGAAAATACAATTTTAAACAACTTTCGAATTTACTTCTTTTATCTAATTTGTTTCATTCTCTTTGTATCATTTGTTGAAGAAGCAGCAATGCACTAATGGTTTCTAACTGAACACATTGATGAGCCAATCACAATTGATATATATATATGCAGCCACCAACCAACAGCTAGAACCTAGTTTCTCTGCTGCTTCTGAGCTTGCCTTGATAAACCTTTCAGCAAAGGATAACAAGAGAAGGAAGCAAATTAAATTATATAAGTAAATTGGAAAGTTGTTTAAAATTGTATTCTCTATCTGAATCATGAAAGAAACATTTTGGGTTTTATGTCCCTTTAAGTTCCTATGTTATTCTAAGCAGCCTATTTACTAAAGCTCACAACACTCTCCCTATTCTTTGGTGCCGAATTTTCCAACCTATGAACTATGTGTACTTGGATCGTGAGCAGGACTACTCCAGGGCTTCTCCTTTAATGCAGCAAAGCTAAATATTCAATATACAATTTCACGACATGTTATACTTGTGATATTTCACTGTGGCACAATTACCCTTAAAAGGTCAGATTGTCAGTATCTCCGTGCTGGGGCTGTTCAGCGGCTTCCTCACTGTGACTGACTCATCCATGCAGGGATTAAACACATAGGGCTAGATTACAAGTTTTGCGTTATGGTGTGGTACGGCTATACAGCTGAAAAATTGGCCATTGCACGTGGAATGGCAGGTAACGCATATTACGGGTCGTGGCCGTATAGCTATACCGCAAGCATTTTAGCCTGTAACGCAACGTCCATTCTGCACTAAAAAAATGACGTTTGAGTGCGGGATTTTCCATTGCGCTGTATTACAGGTTGTGCGGTCCGGCTAAAATGCTAGCATTATAGCCCATACTGCCATGAGCCATTCCACAATCTGAGACCAGTAGTTATGGATTTTGCGAAACAAAAATGTTTCACAAAACTCATAACTAAAATGTTACAAAGTACAACCATAAACTACCTATTAACCCCTAAACCGCCACCCTCCGTCGCAAATACTATATTAAACGTATTAACCCTTAATCTGCCGCCCACCCACAAAACCAACACTAAATAAACCTATTACCCCTAAACCGCCGGCCCCCCACATCGCTACTACTATAATAAATCTATTAACCCCTAAACCGCCAGCCCCCCACATCGCCAACACTATAATAAAGTATTAACCCCTAAATCTCCATCCCCCCACATTAAAACTAATAAACTAAACCTATTAACCCCTAAACCGCCGGCCCCCCACAAAGCAAAACACTTTTTTATTTTGAGGGCCTTTTTTTATTTTTATAGGGCTATTAGATTAGTTGTAAATTGTATTATTTTGGATAATTTCATTTATTATTTTTTGTAATCTTAGAGTTTTTTTATTTTTCGTAATTTTAGTGTTTATTATTTTTGTAATGTTAGTTTTTTTTAGTTTATTCGTAGTGTTAGGATTATTTAATATTGTAATGTTATTTTTTTTCTTTTTTGTTTATTTTATTTATTTAAAATAGTAATGTTAGTTTAATTTATAGTTTTTAATTTCACAGGTAAGTTTTTATTTATTTAAAGATAGTTATAGACAGGGCTGGCTCAAGACATTGTGCTGCCTGGGTCCGAGATCAAAATGACGCCCCCCACGAACACCCCCCGCCGCGACCCCCCACTGCACTATTTACAGCCTGTGTGCAGATATTAAACTTTGAAACATATATTCTGGATATCTGAGGTTTTAGTGTAGCCAGTACTAATTGCTTGATATTAAAGGGACATGAAGCCACACATTTTTATTTGATGGCTCAGATAATTTCCAGTAGACTTCTAATATCAAATTTACCTTCTCTCAGGAACATGTTTGGAGCACTATATGGAAGTCATTTTGCAGCAATGCCTTTAACAATGTTATACACATCTAAGCAATAAATGACAGCAGTGTTAGCACAATGTTTAAATTAAAAGCAATGAAGCAAAACAGCTGCCATAGTGCAACAGACTTTTACATGCTTCTGAGCCTACTAACGTATGCTATACAACAAAGGATACCCTGAGAAAGAAGTTAAATTAGTAAGAGGAGTTTCTTGGAATCTTCCTCAACCAAAAATGTTTGGTTTTATGTCCCTTTTAAATATATATTGTTTTTTAAAAAAAGTAAGTTATTTTTATTTTTTTCTGGCAGGGGTAAAAATACTTTTTTGGATAGCTAATTTCCATATGACACAAGTTGTAAAATCTAACCTAAGTTACAATTACACCTAACACTACCCTATACTTTAATAAATTAATCCTATTTAAAACTAAATACTTACCTGTAAAATAAACCCTAAGATAGCTACAATGTAATTAATAATTACATTGTAGCTATCTTAGGATTTATATTTATTTTACAGGTAACTTTGTATTTATTTTAGCTAGTTAGAATAGTTATTAAATAGTTATTAACTATTTAATAACTACCTAGCTAAAAGAAATACAAAATTACCTGTAAAATAAATCCTAACCTAAGTTAAAATTAAACCTAACACTACACTATCATTAAATTAATTAAATAAATTAGCTACAAATAACTACAATTAAATTCAATTAAATAAACTAACTAAACTACAAAAAATTAAAAAAGCTAAGTTACAAAAAATAAAAAAAATAAGTTACAAACATTTCAAAAATATTACAACAATTTTAAGCTACTTACACCTAATCTAAGCCCCCTAATAAAATAACAAAGCCCCCCAAAATAAAAACATTCCCTACCCTATTCTACATTAAAAAGTTACCAGCTCTATTACCTTACCAGACCTTAAAAGGGCCTTTTGCGGGGCATGCCCCAAAGAAAACAGCGCTTTTGCCTGTAAAATAAAAATACAACCCCCCCAACTACAATACAGAAGTGCCGCCCCCTGTTGAGTGCCGCCTGGGCCATTGGGCCCACTTGGTCCCATGGTTGAGCCGGCCCTGGTTATAGAGTAGGTTTAAAGTTAGGGGGTGATAGGTTTCCGCGATCGCAGGTGTTAGTTTTTTCTAACAGTTTTGCACTATTAATGTCTATGGGAGAAAGCGTGCACGAGCACGTAAACTCAGCCCTTGGCTTTTGTGCGGTATGGAGCTTAAAGCCCCATACCGCACAGCACAAGGAGGTTTTTCCAGTAACTCATAATGGCAGCGCTATAGAAAGTGCGGTACCGCTCATTTTTTTTGCGTTCTTTATGCACCTGGTATAGCGCAAAACTCATAATCTAGGTGATAGGAATTAAACACATAGCATTAAACCGTTATTAGTGTTAAAATTTCATGTTCTAACGGATTACAGTATGCAAATGTAACGCTATAATGGCCCTTTAAATGTGTTTTTATTGCACTAGCATAATGTTACACCTTCTCTGTGTTTATCTAGAGTAGAATACTACGAGGTGGATTAAAAAAACAACTATGACCTTTTCTTTTTTTTGGAAAAATGTATATTAAAAAAATGTAGGTTATGTGCATTTCATTTATTGAAGATTATGGCCCCTAGTTATCAAGCCGTCAACCTCAAATACGCTGGAATTCCGCAGCGTATTTGTGGCGAGGCTGATTCGCCTTAGTTATCAAGCCATAGACACCGGCAAAAGTAGAATTTAGTGACGTAAGCTTCAAACCGCCGGACTCAGTCCGACACAGATCGATTCTTACGTCACTCCAGATGTTCCGCACACAAGTTCGGCACAATCTGACTACTTTTGCTAGTTATCAAAAAACTAGCAGGTACGCTCGGCACTTTTCCGGCCCAGTGTACCTGGTTTTCAAACCGCCGCCCTGGAGGCGGCGGATCCCATAGGAATCAATGGGAGTCTGACCATAGCGAAAGTTCATGTTCGCTGCTGCCAGACATCCCATTGATTAGCGCTGCGGAATCTGTTGGCGCTCTACAAATAACCGATAATAATAATAATAATAATTCCTATGGGAGCTGTCTACATCTAACACCCTAACATGTACCCCGAGTCTAAACACCCCTAATCTGCCCCCCCCAAACAACGCCGCAACTAAATAAATGTATTACACCCTAAACCGCCGCTCCTGGAGCCCACCGCCACTATAATAAATATGTAAACCCCTAAACCGACGCTCCCGGTCCCCGCCGCAACTATAATGTATGTATTAACCCCTAAACCGCCGCTCCCGGACCCCGCCGCCACCTACATAATACCTATTAACCCCTATCCTGCCCCCCCCTACACCGTCGCCACCTATAATAAAGTTATTAACCCCTATCCTGCCGATCCCGGACCCCGCCGTAACTAAATAAATTGTTTAACCCCTAAACCGCCGCTCCCGGACCCCGCCGCAACCTATATTAAACTTATTAACCCCTAATCTGCCCCCCCTACACCGTCGCCACCTATAATAAATTTATTAACCCCTATCCTGCCCCCCCTACAATCAGATTGAGCTTGCATTCTATTGACTGTTCCGATCAGCAAATAGAATGCAACCTCAATCTGATTGGCTGATTGGATCAGCCAATCGGATTGAACTTCAATCTGATTGGCTGATTAAATCAGCCAATCAGATTTTTCCTACCTTAATTCCGATTGGCTGATAGAATCCTATCAGCCAATCGGAATTGAAGGGATGCCATCTTGGATGACGTCACTTAAAGGTAGTCGTTAGTCGTCGGGAAGAAGAGGATGGCTCCGCGTCGGCTCGTCTGAAGATGGCTCCGCTCCGGATGGATGAAGATTGAAGACACCGCTTGGATGAAGACTTCAATCGGATGGAAGACTTCTTCAGCGCTGCCTGGATGTAGACTTCAATCGATGGAAGATTTCTTCAGCGCCCCTTGGATGATGACTTCAATCAGATGGAAGACTTCTTCAGCGCCCCTTGGATGATGACTTCTGCCGCTCCGGATCTCCTCTTCGGTTCCATCGGTGGTCGGCTGGCTGAAGACGGCTCAAGGTAGGATGATCTTAAGGGGGGTAGTGTTAGGTTTATATAAGGGGGGTTTGGGTTAGATTAGGGGTATGTGGGTGGTGGGTTTTAATGTTGGGGGGGTTGTATTTTTATTTTACAGGCAAAAGCGCTGTTTTCTTTGGGGCATGCCCCGCAAAAGGCCCTTTTAAGGGCTGGTAAGGTAATAGAGCTGGTAACTTTTTAATGTAGAATAGGGTAGGGAATGTTTTTATTTTGGGGGGCTTTGTTATTTTATTAGGGGGCTTAGATTAGGTGTAAGTAGCTTAAAATTGTTGTAATATTTTTGAAATGTTTGTAACTTATTTTTTTTATTTTTTGTAACTTAGCTTTTTTAATTTTTTGTAGTTTAGTTAGTTTATTTAATTGAATTTAATTGTAGTTATTTGTAGCTAATTTATTTAATTAATTTAATGATAGTGTAGTGTTAGGTTTAATTTTAACTTAGGTTAGGATTTATTTTACAGGTAATTTTGTATTTCTTTTAGCTAGGTAGTTATTAAATAGTTAATAACTATTTAATAACTATTCTAACTAGCTAAAATAAATACAAAGTTACCTGTAAAATAAATATAAATCCTAAGATAGCTACAATGTAATTATTAATTACATTGTAGCTATCTTAGGGTTTATTTTACAGGTAAGTATTTAGTTTTAAATAGGATTAATTTATTAAAGTATAGGGTAGTGTTAGGTGTAATTGTAACTTAGGTTAGTTTTTATTTTACAGGTAAATTTCTCTTTATTTTAACTAGGTAGCTATTAAATAGTTAATAACTATTTAATAGCTATTGTACCTAGTTAAAATAAATAGAAAGTTGCCTGTAAAATAAAAATAAATCCTAAGATAGCTACAATATAATTATATTATATATAGGATTAATTTAGTTAAGAGAAATATTATTTAGATTTATTTAATTAATATTTAAGTTAGGGGGGTGTTAGGGTTAGTGTTAGACTTAGGTTTAGGGGTTAATAATTTTATTACAGTGGCGGCGGTGTAGGGGGGGCAGGATAGGGGTTAATAAATTTATTATAGGTGGCGACGGTGTAGGGGGGGCAGATTAGGGGTTAATAAGTTTAATATAGGTTGCGGCGGGGTCCGGGAGCGGCGGTTTAGGGGTTAAACTATTTATTTAGTTGCGGCGGGGTACGAGATCCGCAGGATAGGGGTTAATAACTTTATTATAGGTGGCGGCGGTATAGGGGGGGCAGGATAGGGGTTACTAGGTATAATGTAGGTGGCGGTGTTGTCCGGGAGCGGCGGTTTAGGGGTTAATACATTTATAAGAGTTGCGGCGGGGTCTAGGAGCGGAGGTTTAGGGGTTAATAACTTTATTTAGTTGCGGGGGCTCCGGTATAGGGGGTAGAACAGTGTAGTTAGTGTGGGTGCTTAGTGACAGCTTATCAATAAAGCTGTCAAAAAGCCGAAGAGCAGCAAGATCGGATGAGTGATAACTATCACAGTCCGCTGCTCATCGCCCCGTACTTGGTGCGCGGCTTTTTGACAGATTTATTGATAACTTTGGCGAAATATTTCAGGTCCACGGCGGCGATGGTAGGTGAGCTTAGGCGGGCGTATTGGGCCGGCGAAGGCAGGTAAAGTAGAGGCCTATGTTTGTTTAAAAAAAAAAGATGTCAATTAGTTTAAAATAAAACAAGTTAAAACAGCTGAAAACCACAATGAATACGGAACATATCATGACATCTAATATAATGGATAACAACATTAAAAAAAATGCCTGATAAGTGCTGGTTTTATAGACTCTGCAGAAAAAAGGCGCACGAGGAGCGAGAGGGAAAATGACCCCAAATGAGTAACGCTCTAACCTAACCCTTAATCTAGTTATGGAAGTAAAATATTGACATTCTATAGTGATAGAGCCTATTGACTTACATGCAGTAATTATATGGGAATTATAATATTCTGTAAGAAAATGCAATGTAAATAAATGCTCACATCTGTGCTGTGTAGTGTGTTACTATTTAGCTCACAAAAAAGTCACACGAAAGACAAATATCCTAAAGCAGGTCCTGGCTTTGCAGGTTTTCAAACAGCCTGTATGACCTCTACCTACAGAGCAGTCAGAAGGCTTTGTTTATTTAATATACTAGGAATGAAATACTGAAGACAGCTTAAAGGGACATAAAACAAGTTGGGATAGAGACAAAATATAATATGTACTTTAATTACTTTACCTGTACATTAATACTGCAGTGCCTCACCATTAACCCTTTCTTTTAAGTTTCCGAATTGTACAGCTTGCCCTCCCCCCCAAACACACACAATTCCTTATATGGTTGTATCTGTATCTACCATTGATTTGGTAGAATGCAAGACTTTAACACTCATCTGCTGGAGCATGCCTAGAAGCAAATAATCTGCTGTGAGCTCAGTTGAAATAGAATGCCTGTGTTTCTGATGCTAAACACTGATAAGGGGGGTGGATCAGACTTCTCCAGACAGCATGGCTATGCTACTAATTTTTGAAAATTATTTTAAAATACTTGGCAGCAATTAAAATTATGCAAACTATTTTTACTTCATTAGCCCTTTTAGGATATGCACAGATCTCCACATGTTTTATGGCACTTTAAAGGGACATAAAACTTCAATAAGAAAATGTTCTAAATTTATAAGGGTATTATCTAACTGTACTTTTTCATGTATAGCTAGTTTTACCCCTTTAAATAAGGTTAAACACACAGTTAAAGAGACAATTTTTTTATATTTCAGACAAAGCATACAAGTTTAAACGGCTTTCCAATTTACTTCTATTATCAAATATGCTTCATTCTCTTGGTATCCTTTGTTGAAGGAGCACTATTGAGCACTAACACTACACAAGTTAAATGTAAAGTGCTCCTATTCTTGCGCATATATCACAAGTTGAAATTAAACAGTTTGCTCGAGTGAAAGACTTAGGAGCACTAAT